>NC_057388.1:86698698-86890837 GCF_019320065.1 Cervus canadensis
CATACTCCTCCGTGTTTTAGATGAAAGAGACTCAAACTGAGACAGTGGATATTTTAGGGACTTGACAAGTCTCTGTGAAGTCACTTTTTTTCCCTTATACGCCTTCAGGACAGATTCTGGCTGTGATCTCTAGGTCATCTGCTTTGAAACCATAGAAGAGCTTATTAAGAATGCAGATTTGGGTCCACAGATTTACAAAACCACTGCTTCTGGAATGTAGCCTAGGACTATGCATTCTTACATTTGTTGTTGCTATTGTTCAGTTGCTAAGTCATATCTGACTCTGTGACCCCATGGACTATAGCCCAACAGGCTCCTCTGTCTTCCACAGTCTTCCCAGAGTCTGCTAAAATTCATGTCCATTGAGTTGGTGATCTATCTAACCATCTCATCCTCTGCCACTCCCTTGTTTTTTTGCCTTCAATCTTTCCTATCATCAGGGTCTTTTCCAGTGAGTCAGCTCTTTGTATCAGGTGGCCAAAGTATTGGAGAAATGGTATTTTTATATAATCCCCAGGAGATTTCCCATCATACTCAAGTTTGAAAGACAGTATCTTAAGAGATGTTGGATTAACAGGAATATAACGATCAAACCCAAATGGAAAACATATGGCTCACTACAGAGCCTTTCTGACCCAAATCTACTTAGCCTCTCTCCCTTTCTCTCTAGGTTAGTTTATATCACATGTAAATTCAAGGATGTTGTCATTCAGCTTTCTGTGATCATCTCCTCTCTCTATCCTCAACTTCACCCCACCCCCACAAGACCTTAAAACTACATAAAATGTTAGGTCCTAGCCTAGAATCACTCACACACACACACACACACACACACACACACACACACACACGCACACACAAGCTTCTCTTGGTTTTTGTAGGGTTGCCTCCATTGTTGTTCAGTCACTCACTTGTGTCTGACTCTTTGTAACCCCATGGACTGCAGCATGCCAGGCTTTCCTGTCCTTCACTATCTCCCGGAGTTTGCTCAAACTCACGTGCACTGAATCAGTGATGGCATCCAACCATCTCATCCTGTTTCATCCCCTTCTCCTCCTGCCTTCAATCTTTCCCAGCATGAGGGTCCTTTCTAATGAGTCAGTTCTTCACAGCAGGTGGCCAAAGTATTGGCGCTTCACCTTCGGCATCAGTCCTTCCAATGAATATCCAGGGTTGATTTCCTTTAGAATTGACTGATTTGATCACCTTGCAGTCCAAGGGACTCTCAAGAGTCTTCTCCAACACCACAGTTCAAAAGCATCAATTCTTCAGCACTCAGCCTTCTTTTTGATTCTACCTTCACATCCATACATGAATACAGGAAAAAACATAGCTTTGACTAGACGGAACTTAGTCTCAAAGTAATGTCTCTGCTTTTTAATACACAGAGATATCACTTTTCCTTTAGAAAGAGGAGCTAAATGGTAAACAATAAATAAAATAAACAGGGTAGAAGTGCTAAATATAACAGAAAAAAACGGAAAAGTAAAGGCAGTGTAAGTGGGATCAGGATAGGATAGGTGGGCCCACAGGTCATGGCAGGCTTCTTTGACAAAGTGAGATTTGAGCTGATTTGATGGTAGGGGAGAAAGGAAGGGAGCTGGGGGAAGAATGTTCCAGGCAGGGAACAGCTGGTGCAAAGGCCCTAAGACGTTAACTTGTGAGCCTCTGTGAGGACTTCAGCTTCTCCTCTGGGTGAAATGGAGAGTGGCCACAGGGTTTTGGACAGAGGGTAACACAAGCATCATGACTCCTTACTTATCCTGAGTGATGATGCGCTTCAGTCATACATCCTAAGATATAAATCCAAAACATATTAACATATGAGTCCCTTTAGAAGAATAGATTGTGGGGATTTCCCTGGTGGTCCAATGGTTAAGAATCTGCCTTGCAATGCAGGTGACATGGGTTGAATCCCTGGTCAGGGAACGAAGATCCCACACACAGTGGAGCAACTAAGCCTGAGCGTCACAACTACTGGGCCTGAGTGCCGCAACTACTGACGTCCATGTGCTCTGGAGCCCATGCAACAACTACTGACCCTGCATGTCACAACTGGAGTCTGTGCGCCCCAGTGAAAGACCCCAAATGAAGCAACGAGGATCCCACGTGCGGCAGCTAAGACCCAACACAACCAAGTAAATAAATAAACAAACAAAAAGAGGAATAGATTCTACTTGGGCTTACAGTGACTCTTCTTTGCAACAGAGCTATAAAATAGAACTAAATTTACCAAACTTCTCTCCTGCATTTGCTTGATCAATTGTAGACATGATGTCTCTGGAGAGTAATGTGTGTGTGAGAGAGAGAGAGTTGTGTATGTATACAAGTGTGTGAATGGGTGCATATGCATTCCCTAAATGTCTCTGCCAAGTCTACCTGGATCTCAGGCCAAATCCTATCCTACTCTGGTATTGAGGTGCAAGCCTGTGTTCCTGGATATGGAGCAAGGTCTGGGGAGGAAGTGCTAGCTAGTCGTGGGCCATTACACTGGTGCAAGAGACCAAAGTTAAACCCTAAATACACACAGCTCAGGCCCCTTGACACCTAGTGAAAGGTTTTATGAGTAATGCACTTGCTCAACTCTGCATAGTTAAATGAGAGATGGTGCAGTGTTACATCTGTGCTAGAAGGAAGTGGACAAACATTTAGGAGGTACCACACCGCCTTCATAGGTGTGGAAACAGCTGGCAAGGACAAAAGGGTACACTTCCCCATTTTATTTTTCCCCAAAAGTGCTCTCATGGAGCGTCATGTAGTTCAAAGAAATTCTACTGCAAGAACTTTGGGGTACATTTTAGGGATCTCAGCAGCAGCAGTATGAACTTTATGTTTTACTTCACTCCTGATATCTTTATTGAAAGTTAATTTTTCTTTACAGGCCATTATACTTGTTAATAGCACCCGAATAAAGTGTAATGGCGCCATAAGGTAAAATGTGTCCCATGGAATGAATAAGCGCCAGACAGTTGAATGGGAACTTTGAGCTCTTCACTTTTTGCTTGCTATTCCATGACAACTGTATGATGAATTTCCTGGATGTTTTTCCTATTAAAACTTCATATCCAAGAGGGACAACACTGCACTGCATTAACATGTTTATCTAATAAGAGATGAGTTCAACCAATTATTACCCTGTGTTAATTTCCTTTCTTTGAGTCATCTGGAAAATCGAATTAAGCCAGGTCAAATCTTCTGACTGAACATACAAGCTAATAAACTTCCTTCTCAGTCTCCCTTCTAATCGTAATGTAATCTAAACCCTGTCACTCGCTATTGTCAAATTATTTTCTAAGGGTGTTTGCATCCATATTCAAATTGAATGGAAATCCTTTGAGATGGAAAACAAGGAAGTTTAAATGTATTCTTTTGCCAATACACTCATTAAGGGCAAGACTCTGGAGTCAACGTGCCTAGATCTGAAAACCAGCTCTGTACCCACTAGCTATATGATGAAGGGCAAATTATCTAACTTCTATGACTCAGTTTCATTGTCAGTTAAGTGGGACTAGCAACAAGGCTGTTAAGAGGATGAAATGAATTAATAAATGAAAGCATTTAGAGCAGTTCCTGACATATTATGATATGCTAAAAAAAAAAAAACAGAAAAATATTAAAAATCAAATTACTCTTTATGACCTACTCTAAAGGAAAGAAAGTTATGACCAACCTAGATAGCATATTAAAAAGCAGAGACAAAAAAAAAAGCAGAGACATTACTTTGCCAACAAAGATCCGTCTGGTCAAGGCTATGGCTTTTCCAGTGGTCATGTATGGATGTGAGAGTTGGACTGTGAAGAAAGCTGAGCGCAGAAAAATTGATGCTTTTGAACTGTGGTGTTGGAGAAGACCCTTGAGAGTCTCTTGGACTGCAAGGAGATCCAACCAGTCCATCCTAAAGGAGATCAGTCCTGGGTGTTCATTGGAAGGACTGATGCTGAAGCTGAAACTCCAGTACTTTGGCCACCTCATGCAAAGAGTTGACTCATTGGAAAAAAACCCTGATGCTGGGAGGGATTGGGGGTGGGAGGAGAAGGGGACGACAGAGGATGAGATGGCTGGATGGCATCACTGACTCGATGGGCATGAGTTTGAGTAAACTCCGGGAGCTGGTGATGGACAGGGAGGCCTGGTGTGCTGCGATTCAAGGGGTCGCAAAGAGTCAGACACAACTGAGCGACTGAACTGAACTGAACTGAAAGGAAAGAAAATATTGTTAGGGGGACAATAAAATCACTACCTCAAGCATTATTTTATTAAAGATTTGGGAATACCAGACCACATTACCTGCCTCCTGAGAAATTTGTATGCAGGTCAAGAAGCAACAGTGAGAACCAGACATGGAACAACGGACTGATTCAAAATTGAGGAAAGAGCACGTCAAAACTGTATATTGTGCTCGTTTAACTTACATGCAGAGTATAGGATGGGAAATGTGAGGCTGGATAAATCACAAGCTGGAATCAAGATGGCCAGGAGAAATATCAACAACTTCAGATGTGCAAACGATACCACTCTAATGGCAGAAAATGAAGAGGAACTAAAGAGTCCCTTGATGAGGGTGAAAGAGGAGAGTGAAGAAAGCTGGCTTAAAACTCAACATTCAGAAAACTAAGATCATGGCATCTGGTCCCATTGCTTCATGGAAAATAGAAGGGGAAAACATGGAAGCAGTGACAGATTTCTTTTTTTGAGCTCCAAAATCACTATGGACTGTGACTACAGCCTTGAAATTAAAAGACTCTTGCTCCTTGGAAGAAAAGCTATGACAAACCTAGACAGCATATTAAAAAGCAGAGACATCACTTGGCTAACAGAGGTCCATTTAGTCAAAGCTATGGTTTTTCCAATAGCCTTGATGGGCTTCCCTGGTGGCTCAGATGGTAAAGAATCTTCCTGCAATGCAGGAGACCAAGGTTCTCGCCCTGAGTCAGGAAGATCCCCTGAGAGGTAAATGGCAACCCACTCCAGTATCCTTGCCTGGGGAATTCCAGGAGCAGAGTAACCTGACATGCTACAGTTCATGGGGTCACAAAGAGTCAGACATGACTGAGTGACTAACACTTTACTACTTTCATGAATGGATGTGAGAGTTGGACCATAAAGAAGGCTAAGCACCAAAGAATTGATGCTTTTGAACTGTAGTGCTGGAGAAGACTCTTGAGAGACCCTTGGACTGTAAGAAGATCAAACCAATCCATTCTAAAGGAAATCAACCCTGAATATTCATTTGAAGGACTGATACTGAAGCTAAAGCTCCAATACTTTGGCCACCTGATGTGAAGAGCCAGCTCATTAGAAAAGACCCTGATGCTGGGCAAGATTGAGGGCAGGGGGAGAAGGGTGCGACAGATGATGAGATGGTTGGATGGCATCACCAACTCGATGGACGTGAGTTTGAGTAAACTCCAGGAGTTGGTGATGGACAGGGAAGCCTAGTATGCTGCAGTCCATGGGGTCACAAAAAGTTGGACACGACTGAGCGACTGAACTGAACTGAACTGAACCATCCCCAGGCAAAGGCAGCATCTGTACAGGGAGTCTGGGCATGAGGCCAAAACTCTCATCTCTTCTTTTGCTTTTTGACATTCTCTTTGATTATGCGGGAAGAATACCTCAGGCTTGCCTCTGTGAGAGGAAACTTAATACAATCCTTCTGAGTGTTATCTGTGGTATGTATGGGAGTTACAGGGCTTCCCAGATGGCTCAGTGGTAAAGAATCTTCCTGCAGTGCAGGAGACGGGTTCAATCCCTGGGTTGGGAAGATCCCCTGGAGAAGAAAATGACAACCTGCTCCAGTGTTCTTGCCTGGGAAATCCCATGGACAGAGGAGCCTGGCAGGCAACAGTCCATGGGATCACAAAAAACTGGACATGACTGAGTAACTAAACAATAACACCAATGGGAGCTACAGGTAAACCCTCAGGGCATGCAAAATAGAATCCAGGCTCAAGAGGGAGGGGATATATATGTATACTTATGGTTGATTCATGTTGTTGTAAGGCAGAAACCAGTACAACATTGCAAAGCAATTATCTTCCAATTAAAAATAAATTTAAAAAATAGAATCCGAAAGTGGTTTCCCAGCTGCACAGCTTTCTGGCACCCTGGTGAAATGCTGATCTTCCCAGGGATGGGGGTGAGTGATGAAGTGAACCAAAGTTAGAGTGATGTACACTTGTACACACATGTGCCTGCAAACACACACACAGTGGCCACTCACCCCAAATGGCTTGTCCTTCCACCCTTTCCCCCCTGGAGGTGCTGCACATATTCCCTTTGCCTGACGCAGTCTGGTCCAATTCACAAGTTCCCTCCTCAGAAAGAGTTTTTGTGATCAAACTAATGCCCAGAACAGTGGCTGGCACATGATAGACACCTAAAACATACAGAGAGGAAAGAATGATCTGTTTCTTCACAAGCCAAAAAGACAGACTTGATCATCTTTTCTTGAGGGGAGGTAACATGTCTACATGGTTCAAAATTCAAGTAATACAAAAGGATTTACAGGGAAAATTTTTTGCATCCTTAACCCCCTTTTGTCCTATTCTCCTCCCAGAAGCAACCGTTGTTCTTAATTTCCTGTCTATTCTACAGATATATATTTGCATTTGCTGACCAGTATGTGTATATATATATAGTCTGTCCTCCCTGCCTCATTTGTGAACATTTTTAATATTTTCTTTTTATTTATTTGTTCATATTTGACCAAGCCACACAGGATGTGGGATCTTAGTTCCCCAACCAGGGATCAAACCCATGCCCCCTACACTGGAAGCACAGAGTCTTAACCACTGGACCACCAGGGAAGTCCCTCATTTGTGACCATTTTAAACAATCTTCTGTTGTCTTGCCCTGTTTTCTCAGAGCTCTTATAACTTTGCTTTGTGTTTTGCCTATTTTTAAAACCTAGTTTATAGATGTACCTAGTTGGACGGACAGAATTTCCACATCAAAGAATAATTGAGTTCTTTTAAATTGAAAGCTCCTCTGATGTTTCTTAAAAAAAATGTTTTTGCTTATAAGAATTTATTTAGCAACTCATTTTTCAGAAAAGTCTTTGTTGTACAAAGCAAATAAATGTAAAATGTACAGATAAGTTTATGAACACATAACCTTTCTAAGGTCTAGGATATTTTAAGGAAAGGCTCAGAAATACACCAATGCTGAGCGGAGGGGTATTTTCATATTTAACATCAACATGAAAGTGAATTTTAAGCACAGAGGGCTTCTTGTAACAATTACCCACTTTAAACCTTTGATTGTTTTCTGGAACTATTGATATGGGTTAAAAATCTCAGTGTCATAAGTAATTCAGATGTAATTATGCTGTTGTAATGCCAACAATCTTTTATTCTCTACCTACTCATTGACAGGAAGCCCTGACTTCTCACTCTCCTCCTTCCCAGAACACTTTCTTTTACTTGTCCAATTCTCTGCCCAGCGGGATACCAATCTCTACCCTGTTTCTTTATCCCCATTTTCAGATTTCCAGTTCTTATAACATTTCTTTGAGGCTCACCCATGCTTAAAAGTGATGAACCACAGAACAGGTTAAGACCAGCGCTGTGTCTTAGAAATAGAAATCACTTCTAAATTAATTGACTTAAAGTCAATACTTTCCCACCATGAACTCTATTATAGAAATGAATAAAACTAGAGAAACGAATTGAAAGATAATTTTGCATTTTACACCATTTGCCATATTTGACTCACAAATTTCACATTTAAGTTAAAGAAGTTGGGGTTGAAATAGAAAACCATTACACAAGGAAAAAAGAAGAGTACTTAATAGGAATTTGATTATCAAGGGCAGGTATATTTCTCTTGAAAGGAAAATAATTTAACTTTTGACAAGTGTTCAAACAAGTGACTTAAGACAATATTAGTTATGCATTAAAATATCAATGGGGTTTTTCTGCTCAATTAGTAAATTCCCTTGGAAAAATTAGGTTTTCCCCAACCTATGGCCAACGAACTGAATGGTTTCCTTTGTACTTTGTCTCTTACTACAAGGAGCCTGTGTTTTTGATAATCTGGATAGAAGAATCAGAAAGTATAACTGTATAATTTTAAAATTTTTATTCAATATTATATACAATTATAGAAACTGTATATATTATTCAAATATAAATATATGTGCATGTGTATATTTTTATAATAGAAACTACAGAAAGCCAACCAATGCTTGACAACATTTCCTTGGCTGGAAGAAATATGCAGAATAAACGGTGATTCTCAAATAGAGATTCACTCTTAGGGGGGTGTTCAAACTTCAGGAAAAAAAGGTGGGGGGAGAGGAAGATGTAAATTTAATCAACAGTAGACAAGAATTTTAAAGAGTTGCTTAACATTGATGTAAGGGGGATATACTGAAAGTAAGTAAGCATCAGACCTGTTTGGACTAAAGAAGGGACCTGTCTCCGGGCTCTCATCCTGAGCTCACGATTGTGACAGTAACATTTTGACCATCACTCTGTGCCAGGCCCTGGACTAAGCTTTGACACCACCTCATTTAACCCTCAATGTGCATACTACTAATACTTCATTTTACAGATGAAGGAACGGATGCTTCAAGGGCTCGAATAACTTACCCAAGATCATGCAGAGAGGAAACTCAAAGCCAAGATTTGAAAAAAAGATATCCATGCTCTTAATCATCATACTCTATGCTATTCTACTGGAAAGGGAATAGCCTCTCATTAAAACATTCCCATTAATATCATTTCTATATTTAACCAGAATTACTTTATATAGTCTCTTCTCTTGAACCATATCATTTCTTAGGAGCTATGTTCCAGGATTATTTGGATATTCAGCATAAACTGGTAGTCATGGATTATATTAATTGCTCAGTCATGTCTGACTCTTTGCAACCCCATGGACTGTAGTCCACCAGCCTCCTCTGTCAATGGGATTTTCCCAGCAAGAATACTAGAGTAGGTTGCCATTTCCTTTTCCAAGGGCTCTTCCTGACCCAGGGATCGAACCCAGGTCTCCTGCATTGCAAGCAGATTCTTTACCATCTGAGCCATCAGGGATGCTCTATGGGTTATATTAGGATCCACATTGTCAAATTACTGGCTCGCTACAAATCTGTTCTGTGGGAGGTGTATAATGAAAGCTCTTTCACCTAATATGAAAATAATACAAACTAATCGTTATGGAGTATGATGTGCTATATATTGTTCTAAGAACTTTAAGTTTATTAATTGAAATTGATTTAATCTTCATAACTACTCTATAAGGCAGTTGCTAATGTTATATCCAACTTATGGAGAAGAAAACTGAATATGTGCTCTTTGAAGACCTATGAAAATGCATCATCCCTTAAAATATATGAATAAAATTTTACAAAATAAAAACAAATGCTAAATAAAATGTCTAGAATATATAGCCTCATATGAAGAAACTGAAAGTGACAGTGAAGTCGCCCAGTTGTGTCCGACTCTTTGCGACCCCGTGGACTGCAGCCCACCAGGCTCCTCTGTCCATGGGATTCTCCAGGCAAGAACACTGGGGTGGGTTGCCGTTTCCTTCTCCAGGGGATCTTCCCAAACCAGGGATTGAACCCAGGTCTCCCACATTGCAGGCAGACGCTTTAACCTCTGAGCCACCAGGGAATCCCATATAGCCTTATATAAGTCCTATTAATTATTGAATCTAATATATTGGATTAGCCAAAAAGCTCACTGGGGATAACATGCAGAACCCAAAGGAATTTTTGGCCAGCCAATACTTAAAATCTTTGTTATATCTGAAAACAACTTGCAGGATAGATTTTTTCTCACTTGCAGGAATCCCTGAGTATATTCACTGTGCTTGCTAAGACACCACTGCCAGCTTTTAAATTACTGAGTTACTCATAGCCAAATAACTCAAAAACAAAATTATAAAAATCTCGCGAAATTCTCACAGAAAAAAAAAAAAGAAAAAGAAAAAATGAGAAAGATATTGGGGTATTTTCCAAAGAAAAGGAAAGGCCTATGAAGGGGCTAAAACTACCATAATTGGTGATGTGATGAATTAAGGAACCTGGAAGAGTTAAGGACTTCACATTCACCTTGTTCAAGTTCACTGTAAGTTTAAGATCCACCAAAGAACCATGAAATAAGATTTGAAAATTCATGAACCTGCTATGCTCCCTGCTGGCTGTGTAACCCGAAGCAAAGCCCTTGGCAACCCTGTCCTCATCAGACAGGGCTGATGTAAAATTTAAACAAGATGGGGTGTTGGAAAGTGGTTTGTCAACTATACTTTTCTGAAGATGTTCCAATACAGCCATTAAGTCCAGCAATACCATTTTTCTTTTACTGAGGGAAAGACAGTAAAAATTCCAAGATACTTTTGGAAGAAATTTTGTTTTCCTATCATTTCATAAAGGCAATAATCCAACAAAATGCTCTCAAGTATATATCTGCCCTTGAGAGTCTATCTATAAGTGGCAAAAATAATGAGCCTATTGACCTTCCATAAATGAGCATTTCCTTGATGCCAGAGCAGTTTATCTGTTTAAGTAATTTCAGTATACTCACTGAGATATTATTTGCACCTGCCAGGTCTCATCAAGGTGTTTTGGACAGTGTGATATCCACCAGACATGGGGAAGGTGCTGTTGAAGACCTGAAGACAATTGTCTGCTCTGTTTTTCTCAAAAGCCCAGGGTCAGGAGCTGCCTGTTGGGTGGCCCTGGACTGTGTGAATCTTAGAGATGCTACACAGGACCCATCACTCAAGGCTTGGGCCTGAGCAGAAGAGACACAGATCTTCCTTCTGCAGGTCTAGTGAGGAGATGGCACCAGCCGGAGACTTTCCCTGATTTCCCTCAGCCTCGAAAACTTAAGGGGACCAGGCGACTTCCCTGATGGTCCAGTGGTTAAAAATCTACCCTGCACCATTCGTAGACGACCTGCTTCTGGGTCGGGGTTTCGCACGTAGCAGAGCAGCTCCCTCGCTGCGATCTATTGAAAGTCAGCCCTGGACACAAGGGTTTGTCGCTCCGGCCGGCCGGCCGCCCGCCGGCGGGCCGGGGGGCGTTGTGGTGGTCCGTGCCACCCTCGCTCTTTTCCCTCCGCGGGCTCTGCCTCTCCCCCGGGGCGGTCGAGGGGCCGCCGTCCTCCACGGAGCTGGGGGATGGGGGGTAGCGGGTCGAGGAGAGGGAGAAGAGGGGGGCGCCCCTGACGGCGCCTCCCGGCCTCGGGGTGCTGCGCCCTCCTCCGCTTCCCCGCCGCGGGCCCTGGCCCCGCGGGCTGGGACGGGGGACGGGGAGAGAGAGGCGTGGCGCGGACGAGAGTCTGGGGGCACCGCAGGGCGGCCCCGTCGTCCCCTTTCCCAGGGGGGGCGAGCGGGGCCGGGGGGCTGGTGGCGCGCGCCTGTGGCAGCTGTCACCTCCGTGCGCGCACGTGTCCCTTCCCTCTGGCCCTGGGGGGCAGGGAGAGGGAAGATGACGGCACGTGGGTACTCGCGGGGCCCTTGCGCTCTTTCCTTCCCACTGGAAAAAAAAAAAAAAAAAATCTACCCTGCAATGCAGAGGACATGGGTTTGATCCCTGATCAGGAAACGAAGATCCCACATGCCATGGGCAACTAGGCCTGTGTGCCACAACTACAGAGCCTGCTCACCACCACTAGAGAGTCCGTGCACTGCAATGAAAGATCCTGCATGATACAATGAAGATTCCAAGTGCTGCAATTAAGATTCAATGCAGCCAAATAAATAATTTTTTAAATTTAATTTAAGGGTATCAAAGCAAGGGGTGCCTGCAGGCCCATTCTAACCCAGAGGTCACAAGAGATAAAATAAGGAGAAGCAGGGAGAAAGATGGAGAAGGGAATGGCAATCCACTCCAGTATTCTTGCTTGGAGAATCCTAAAGACAGAGAAGCCTGGAGGGCTACAGTTCATGGGGTCGCAAAGAGTCGGACACGACTGAACACTAGAGAGAGAGGAGGATGGAATCCAAAGGTTCTCCATCTGTGTGCCTATTAATTTGGCCATATTCTAACCTGGCCGATTGGAGCCTCCAACACTGAGTGTAGCCAAACTTAACTCTCCCTTCTCTGAGTTTAAACCATCTACCCACCCCAACACCTGTTTCTGCCATTCGTATGCATTAGGCTTAACATTTACATTTTCTACCTGGGAGAGACTGGAGATGCTGAGAGGTGAGGAGGATTAAGAAGAGAAAAGGAGCAAAGGGTAAAATATCTGTTCTGTCTCTGCCTCCTACTCTTCCTCCCAGTGCTAGAAGGGAGAAAAGGCCAGAACCTGGCAGAAGAGTTCTAGAGAGAGCTGGTGCTACTCCAGACCAGCAGAGCAACTACCTGGCTCAAGATACAGAGCTGTGGGGGCCATTCTCCCGATCCCTTTAAGACAGCAGAAACTCCTAAAGCCCAGAAGCAATGGAACGATATGAGAGATGGAATAGAAATGAGCCAAATGGAAGGTGTAGAGACCACCACCGTCCAGCTAGTCCGAAGACATGTCTAAAACCGCAGAAATAACACGTGACCTAGAGAGACCACCACAGTCAGGCAGGTGGGGGCTCCAGCTACCATAGCTATCCTTTAATGACGAACTTGGCCTGAGACATCTTGGTGACCTTGATGACATTCTACCTCTCACAAATCAATCTCTGTGCCCTACAGTCCTGACCCACATCACAGCTCCCTTCCTCTCATGGACCTGAGGGAGGAAGCCTCCAGCTCCCACTGGAGACTCATTTGTGGCTCCACAAAACCCTTCCTGTATGTGATACAGAACTCAGTGCAACTAGGTTCCTGGCTCTTCATCAGAAATTCAAAACAGACGAATGCATTAATAACTCATTTGTGGCTCCACAAAACCCTTCCTGTATGTGATACAGAACTCAGTGCAACTAGGTTCCTGGCTCTTCATCAGAAATTCAAAACAGACGAATGCATTAATAAAGGTTTTTATCTTTCCAATGAGAGAAAAAGAAGTTAGAAATTAGCACAAAAACTAACTCACCTCATCCAACTCGTGGCTTCGTAACAAGGACTCTGCATTGCCATCTAACACACCTTTGTATAGACAAGCATAGGTCGAGAGACTCACCGATGAACCTAATTAGCTACCCTAGCGATCTTCTCAAGCTTGAAACATCTCATTCCTTCTTTCCAGGGCTGAAATTGTTATGAATCACTATTTATATATTTAAATGTTTTGTTTTCTTATGATATGAAAACATAAACATTACTGCTTTTAGCTTCTCACAGAGTTAGAAAAGCAAGGATAAATACCTAAAATTTGTGACTATATTACATAGTAATACAATATCCTTTCACAAAATCTTGGCTATCAAATTACTTGCAAAAAAATTCATTTTTCCAGTTTTATGGCAGAGAGAGGGAGGAAATAGCACTTGGTAAGAAAATGTCAACTTTTAACAGAACAAAAACTGGAAATGGAGAGACTATCACTCAAGTAAAAGAAGATAATATTGTCCACATGTTGCCTCAATGATTTTCACTGTTTCCTCTTTCTGGTCTTTTTTTTTTAATGAGAAGAAATGAAAAAAAAAAATTCAACTTAGGCCAAAGAAAAGACTCCTATCATACTCTGATTCCTATCTACCTCTGTCCAGGTCCCAAACTATTCTAGGGGAAACTGTTCTACGTGATAACAGAAAGAGGTGAAAGGGGGGAAATGGAGAAGATGCATAAAACCATCCTCCAAGAATCTCAGAAGGAAAAGGATTCAGACCCTCAGATGAAGGGGCAGGATAGAATCCCATGTTTCTGACCCAACTCCGACTATTACGCTCAGTCGTATTAATATAAGATATTATTTAATGGGCCTTTGTTGGCCACTTGAAATCCTCCAGGCAGAGTTGCTCTCTCTGGTTTTACAAATTTCAAATAATGCTTTCACCTTTATTCCTCAATTGAGGCAACTTCAAAAGGAGTGGTATCTAAAACCTCAAAAATAATAGAACTGTTACTCTGATTAGTCGTTTAACCTAAATTCTACACTTGGTTCATTTGGTTCAGTTACAGAGTTGTAACCAATAGCAGCGACCTGATGGTTTAGTGTGTGTTAAGTGTAGGTTATTTCATAGAACAAAGAAGGTGACTGTTTCCAGCTATTTTACCTTAGAAGTGGCATCTAAGAACCACTCCAAGAGACCTTGCTTCCTTCTTGCATGTATTGGGGGAATCTAGAATGCTGTCTTGATTCATAGGACAACTCCCAGCTACATATGCAAAGGACTCAAGGGCTAGAATTCCACATCCTTGAAGTTGTTTTCATCTGTCTTCTTTTTTGAACTGTAGAGCAGAGGATTGAGTTAATTGTACCCCGTAGTTGATAGCACAGTTTTTCTTGGCTTGAGGAAAGGTCTCTCTTTTATTTTACTTCTGAATTTAGTTCCTGTCCCCTATCCCTGTTTCTATCTTCCTCTCCCACCACTGGCTGTGTCTCTAATGCGTTTGATGTCTATTTCTCTCATTGGACCACTTCCAATCTGTACCCCTGCCTCCCCCCAGTCTTGGCACTCAGTCCGCAGGGTGTTCCCCCTATCCTCCGTTTGGTCACATCTTGAGGTCAGCGTTCGCCCCCCAGCTTACCTGCCGCTCTGCCTCCTCACTCACCCATTGCCTTGCCTTCACCCCTTACTGATTGATGTCGCCATGACTGACTGATAAGTAATTTACCTCCTAGGCTCAGGGCTGGAGTTCTCCTACAAGGACAACACAGGCAGGAATGGCCTGAACCTTCCAGGGAGGACTTTGGCCTCCCGGAGTATGCTGTCAGGGGATCTCCATTGAACATTAATCCAAAGAGTACCTCTTTTTAGAACTCCAATGATGTGTCAGACAGACACACTCCTACTTAGGGGATAAAAATACCTTCATCGATGATGTCGGGCTTTACTGGAGGAGAGCTTGGAAGTGCCACAGGAAGGAGACACCTGTTTGTGCCTACTCTTTATCCAAGGCGGTGTGAGCTTAGGGATGTACTAGGTAACCATAACATTCACGTATTGATTAGCTCCCCAGGATGCAGACAGTGCATACCCTCGACTCTTAAGAAAAACAGTGGAGAAAATATTACTGCATTTATAACCCCAAAAAGGGATTGAGAATGAGCCACTGTCTAACAAACTCAGTGTTCAGATTTGAGCTGCCCTTGGGGGCCTGTTGCTGCTCTGGGACCACAGTCGTCACTACCGTCGCCTGAAGGCGTCCTTACGTGTCTAGGGCACCTCTGCTCACCCACTGAACACACTTCTTTTGGTAGGGTCTTCCATGGCAGGTGTGTCATAGAGGTGGCTTGGCAAAATAGTAATAATTGTGTCCTTTCTGAAAAAGACTTCAAAGTATGCAATACCATGAAAATTCTTTGGAACTCATTTTAGATCTTCAATCTGGCAGTGTCAAGCAGACAAAATGTGGAGCAGCATATGTTTTTAAGCATCTCACAGCTGTCGTCTTAAGAGCTGTAGACGGCTTTCCTTCAGCCAACATACTCATTTCTTGCAAATAAAGGGTTGAGCAAACAAATACCCATATCTCTACATTCAAAATGCATGTGCTTGAGTATTAGTCTTTACTTAAATATGCCTTTTTATTTGCCAAGGGCTTCAGTTTTTATTGGCATGGGGCTTGGCAAGCTCCCCGGCTACTCACTCCACATGGCAATCCCATGAATTACCTTTGCTAAATTGACAGAAAAGAGAACTAAAACACTGCTATCCTGTCACAGGCTGAGGGCTGGCACCTCCTGGATCCTGCAACTTCAGGCCTTAGGACAAGGAGACAGTGAAAAATGGGAGCTGTGGTCAGAGACCTGTGAATCACCACTTCGTGTCCTATGTGGATGTTCCCAGGGAGGCCTGTTAGATGGAGAAATCTCTCCTAGTTGAAAGTGGGAAAGTAACGCTGGCCTACATTTTATGATTCTTTTCTCGTAAGACACTTGATGCACTTTTCAGATAATAACTCACAAATTACCCTAACATCTCTCCGATATGTGTCTGTGGCAGAGATTATCCCCATTTTAGCAATGAGGAGGAAATTGAAGCATAGAATCACAGAACAACTTGAAGCCTCCCTTTGATCCCAGCAGGTTGATTTAGCAAAAGACCAGGCATGGACTAGTAAGTTCCACAAAGAGCATTTTGACAGAAAAGACTTCAAACACACTTCCTTACTAGCAACAAAACTAAGACATAAGCATGTGTTAATTCCAAAACCAAAGTATTTGCATTGATGAGTCTCAATAAATATCAAATGACCATAGAAGTGATAAGAATCTGATTGTTCTCTGCTTAGGAACCACTCTCAAACCCATTTGGTCACTTAAATTTCTTTTCAAGGCCAATTAGTTCTTATGGAGGTAGTTTGTTCACCTCTATTCAGAAAATAGAAGCCCCTTTCGATTCTCTGACAAAAATACAACCAAAAAAAAAACTTACAAAAGAAACAGAAAAAACATGGAGTATGTCTGGTTCCTGTGACGCATAATTAACCAAGTACCTCTTCGCTCCTGCGCACATTTATTCATTTGATGTTCCAGCTCTCTCAGGGATCCTAATGTAAAATAGAGCACTTGGGAACAACTCACAGAATTTACAAGGCCCTCTAGGGGACCCAAGTCTATCAACGAACACGTTAGCCTCATCCATAGATGGGGTACGAAGCACTTTTACTGCCACAATATAGACATAGTGTTTCTAATCCAGAAATAATTTGGTATCGCTAACCAATATAACACTGGCACTGAAACGTCCTTAATTTTCCTTAACTGCTTCCAACCCATGGAAAACTAAATTCAATTGAGTGTAAATGGCTTTTCAAGGAGCTGTGTCTGCACTGGAAACGTGCAGTGAGGGATGGAGAATCCAGCTCATCAACTCAGGCCCAAGATAGAGCACTTCCCATTTGAAAACATGACCAAAAGTCCATAAGGTGACTTCCTGTGTTGAATGTACATGATTTCAATAGAATGATGTACTGAATATGGTTTTACAAGCCAATAAGCAGGGGTGCAAAAAATACAGCCTTTATGTTTCCGGTGATTAAATTTAACTTCAGTCTCAAGCTCTCAATGTTCTCTGTAGCAGAAAAGTTCATCTCCTTAATTCAAATTAGTGATTCCTCAATCATTTCGTGGATAAAACCAGACAACTTCAGGGTTTCCCACTTTCCCTTCCATTCTCTTGAGATGGCAGTGAAGGTCTGTGGGTTTGCATGGGTCACGGCACTGGAGAGTAAGGCGGCTTCTCCACTGGAACCCAACGAGGGCCCCTCCACCTGCTGGTCTCTACCTCCACAGCATCCCTCGGCTTTTCCGTGCTGCTGGTGTTGACAGTAAACTCTCACCATATCTTCTCTCAGTTATGTCCACAGTCTTCTGAGGGACAATAAAAATTCATATGGGCTCTCTTCTGGGCTTCAGGAGACTCAAAGCTGTCAGATCCATTCTTGCCTAGGCTGGCCTAGCCGCCATATCTGCTTTGCTGCTGTTCCAGTGTATCCATGAGGTTTTCTGCACATTCAGGCTTCACCCTGGAAGCAAGGCACAGGTCTTCCCTGCTCTTAGAAACTTCCAAACCAAGCTGAGCTTTCTATCATCCTCACCCAGGCCTTGGCCACTGCTAAACAAGGACTCTAGATCCATCCTTGTGCTATGCTAAGTCGCTTCAGCCATGTCTGACTCTTTGCAACCCCATGGACTGTAGCCCACCAGGCTTCTCTGTCCATGGGATTCTCCAGGCAAGAATACTGGAGTGGGTCACCATGCCCTCCTTCAGGGGATCTTCAAAACCCAGGGATCAAACCCTTGTCTCCTGTGACTCCTGCATTGCAGGTGGATTCTCCACTGCTGAGCCACCAATGAAGCCTTTAGATCCACACTGCATGTGTGCAAACATTGGCCGTCCTAATTACTAGCTGTGTGACTTTGGGCCCATCACTTGCCCCTCTGTGACTGTTTCCTCATCTGCAAAATGAGATCTGATAAGGTTGTTGAGAGGAGTCAATGAATCAAAGTATGTAATACACTCGGAATAATGCTGGGCACATAGGAAGTACTACATGTGTTGGGTAGTGTTATTGCTACTAGTCCATGATGGAGCCTGGGATGGGGCATCTCTTAACCCAGAATCATGTTAACATCTTCCACTCAGCCTTTAAGAAGAACTAGCTCTTCCTCTCACACTGTCTTTTTAAAACTATTGTCTAATGTATGAACTATGTGCTCTTAATCCTTCCATCTCTTAGCCTTCTGGAACTCAAAATACCTTTTCTCTTTCAAAAACTTGGATTTCTGCAGTTTACTTAAGTCATTGACTTTTCTATCAGCATTAAGAAATTATTGAACTATTGGAAGCAAAAAGTCAAGAATTTGTTTTCAGCACCTGTTTCTCCCCTAAGGTAAAAATCCTGAGCCCTCCTCCAGGGGATCCTCCCAACCCAGGGCTTGAACCCATGTCTCCTGTGGCTCCAGCATCGCAGGCGGATTCTTTACCGCTGAGCCACTGGGAAAGCCCTTAGATCCACACTGCATGTGTGGATTTACTTCCTGTGATCAGGTATATATAATGGAAAAATTGTGAGTTGAAAAGTTAGCATTCCTCTCAATTGACCTGCTAGTCTGAGGATTTTGTGAGGAGAAGAGTAACAAGGTGGCTTGGCTGGCCATACCTGTCCCATGCCTTGAATATTTCCAGGAGTCATGAGAGCAGTTAAATACTATCCAAGACAATAGCTTGCTAAACTAATTACTTGTGGCAAGTCATGGAAAAAATGCAGAAACACCTTAAAGAGGTGTGTCATAGTCATCTGCAACAACACAAAAACAGCTCATACCACCAGGACTTGACTGCTATCACTACTATTAGAACAAAGATGTTAATGCCTTTTCTGAAAAGTTAAAATGAGTAATAATTTGTTCCCACACGAGCATGTTCTGAGCACAAATGGCATCAACACCTGGGGAGGTGACAGCTGATTTGAGGAAGATACTCCAGAAATGTATTTAAATCATGAATTTCCCATTGGGATTTTTATTTTAAGCTCTAAATATGTTTTTGGTTACTGAACTAGATCCTCTGGCATTAAAGTACATCCCCTGTGCATACTCAGAGATATATTGCCTCTTTCAGGCCACTAGAGCAATATCTGATGAGTTATGACCCCGGTTATAGGAGGACATTATTCACACCGAGTCCCTGAAAGCATCAGTTGGCTCCACAAGACCTAAAGTTGGAGCTTAAAGTAAAGTCCTCAAAAGCCTTCTTAAGATACAGCTAAATGACACCACTAGGCATTTTAAATCAACCCACATCCATTTGAACTTCAAGTGGTCAAACTTCGTGTGAGAAAAGGTAACACTATTTTCTCAATGGTTCTACTCTACCTCGCTACAATATCCTTCCATCCTCTAAATATCTTCAGGCAAGTATTTTATGTGTCAACTTTTTAGGCACTAGCGAATCCACAGATTCAACACAGTGGGTACAGCTGAGTTCATTATGATTGATGAGGGGCAGGATCCTTGCAAATACCCCAGGTAGGAAGCTTTCAAAACCTCGGATTCATCTGTGTATGTAAATAGAGCCTGTTCCACATTTCTGTAAAAACACAAAACTATTGATCACTTTTATTGGCATCACTTCCATTCTAATTGTCTCAGGTTGATCTTAAATGTATAATTAAATGACTGCCCAGTTGTTTGGTCTCAGTAACAGCTCACACTTACTGAGGGTTCATTATGGCCCACTCATCATGCTAAGCTATTTATGAAGCTAAGTTGTTTCAGTCATGTCTGACTCTGAGATCCCATGGACTATAGCCCACTAGGCTCCTCTGTCCATGGGATTCTCTAGGCAAGAATACTGGAGAGGGTAGCCATTTCTTCCTCCAGGGCATCTTCCCAACCAAGGGATTGAACCAGAGTCTCTTGTCTCCTGCATTGGCAAGTGGGTTCTTTACCACTAGCTATTTATGAGTATTATCCAATTTGGTGCTACAAACATTGCCATTTCACATAAACTTGATGAAGGTTTGAAGTTTGTCTGAGGTCCCACAACCAGGACTCAACTCAGGTCTGCTTGATCTCATAGCCTCAGTTCACCCCCGCCAGGCCACAACACCACATGCACTACAACTCAGAGGTCCCCAGCTTCAGGCCACAGGCCAGTACCTCCGCTCAGATCAGTGGCAACATTAGATAAAGGTGGGAGCGGGGTTCAGAACGGGGAATACATGTACAGTCGTGGTGGATTCAAGTCAATGTATGGCAAAACCAATACAATGTTGTAAAGTAAAATAAATTAATTAATTAATTTTAAAAAAAAGAAATACAGCATATGATAAATGCAATGTTCCTGAATCATCCAGAAACCATCTCCCCAACCCCGCTCCATGGAAAATTTGTCTTCCATGAAATTTCTCCCTGGTGCCCAAAAGGTTGGAGATTATAGAATCTAATCAAAATGAGATTGCATTCTCTACTTTCAGACCTCAGTCATGTCCAACTCTTTGTGACCCCAAGGACTGAAGCACGCCAGGCTTCCCTGTTCTTCGCTATCTCCCGGAGTTTGCTCAAACTCATGTCCATTTAGTTGGTGATGCCATCCAACCATCTCATCCTCTGTAGCCCCCTTCTCTTCCTGCCCTCAATCCTTCCCAGCATCAGGGTCTTTCCCAACGGGTCAGCTCTTCACATCAGGTGGACCTGACAGAACCAAAAATGAATTTGACCCTGAATAGATGTTAAACTTACCTCCTTGAAATATTGTTCCTTCTTTTACTCCTTTCCCTCATAAAATATCTCTTTGTCTCTGTTCACCTTACAAAACCTCTGACTCCTTTAAATGCCAAGGGTCTCAAGCTCTCCCTTCACACAACACCTGTACAATAATATAACATATTCATTACAGTCTATAAGGCACTTGAAAAACTAAAGCAAGTATTTACAAAATATGAAAATTCTTATAGAGAAAGAATTTGTTACTGTGATCTTTTCCACAGTATCTTAAAAAAAAGTTAAGTGAGGCTTTAATAAATGAACAATGAAAAATTAAAAGCAATTAAATTGACCAAAACATTTTATCATAAAAACTTGTAAATTTGTACTGATATTTGCTTCTTAATAGGCCATGCTTGAAATAATCTAATTTAAAGTTCTCGAAAACTTAATTTGGACTGGGTGATTTTTCATTGTACATTGTACTTAGATTAATTGTTGACTCACTGTCACTTTCATCCATTTTTCACTCGTTCATAATATTATGCTTGAGTAGTTGTTCATTTTATGCCATTAAAATGTAGAAATACTCTAAATCAGTATAGAAGGTTGCATATAATATTGTTAAAACTTTCACAGCTTAAGTCTAGTGAGACACATAATAATTTCATCAGGAGGCAACTCTTAATATTCTTTAAATTACAGGAATACTTCTAAATGATAGGGTTGTATTGGGGATCTATTGTGAAAGCAGAGGATGGACAGTACATGATGTAAGTGCAAAATAAGGTTTTTGGGGAAACAGTGGTGGTACTGTGCTCAGTCGTGTCCGACTCTTTTGCAACCCCATGGACTGTAGCCTGCCAGCCTCCTCTGTCCAGAGAATTTTCCAGGCAGCAATACTTGAGTGGGTTGCTATTTCCTTCTCCAGGGGATCTTCCTGACCCAGGGGTTGAACCTCTGTCTCTTGTGTCTCCTGCATTGGCAAGTAGATTCTTTACCACTGTGCCACTTGGGAAGGCCTTTGGGGGAAAATTTACAGGCAAATAAGCAGCCGAGGTCATAAGCTCATTCTCTTGCTATCCTGCAAGGAGACCGTTGTGGGCCATTCAGAGCCAGACATACCATGGAAAGCGTACCAAATAATGACCCTGTGTCTCTGCCTTTACCTAGGTGGAGAAGCATTGAGAGGGACCAAAAAAGTTCTAGACACCTATATAACCATGGAAACTGTTTGGCACATGAGACAGTCTTGTTAGAAAGGGTCCAGAGGTCAGTTTCTGGGGTGGCCTGCTCTCTGTGGAGCTGTCTTGGATCCAAGGAGCCTGCTGCTTTCTAAGCTATTAAAAAAGGACAGGAAAGAGCCTCCAGAAATCTCCAGATTTATATCTTTACAGGATCTGAGCAAATATTTTTAGCATGCTCTTTTTTTTCAAATAGGAACAACTTCAAATGTGTTAAAAGGACAGAGTAGCCAACTGGAAAGGGCTCCCAGTGGTCAGATCTGAGACAACTGGATCAAGAACAACAACAACAAAAAGATAGAAATGGATTATAACCATGGAGTAAAATAGAATCCAGGAGTTCATAGTGGCATAAACAAACTGAGTGAATGACTAAAGAGAAATCTCTTCATTACAGTAGATTTCCAACAAATAAATGTTGGATGAAGTCTATTTGGTAGATACCACAGTAATAATTGTTTCAGATAAGAATCATCGATAAATCTGTGGCTGAAAAATCTGATGAGATTGACTCCCCTGATGGTCCAGTGGTTAAGAATATACCTACAGGTTTGATCCCTGGCCCAGAAAGATTCCACATGCCACAGGGCAACTAAACCCCATGCACCACAACTACTAAGTCTGTGCCCTAGAGCCCAAGAGCCACAACTACTGAGCCTGTGCACTCTAGAGTCTGTGGTCCACAACAAGAGAAGCCACCATAATGAGAAGCCAGCGGAATGCAACAAACAGTAGTTGTTGCTGCAACCACCCTCCCCCACCACAGCTAGAGAAAGCCCATGCACAGCAACAAAGACCCAGCATAGCCAAAAATAAATTAATTAATTAATTATTAAAAATCTGATGAGAGACAGGATCATTACAATCAGCCCCCCATATCCTTGGGTTCTACACGTGTGGATTCAACCAACCACAGATGGAAAATACTTGAAAAAAAAATAAAATTCCAGAAAACAAAACTTGGACTTGCTGCACACTGGCAACTATTTACATTGTAAATTGTAAATATGGAAGGATGTGCATTGATTATATGCAAATACTACACCATTCTTCATAAAGGACCTGAGTATCCTCGAAATTAGGTGTCTGCAGGAGTCCTGTAACCAATCAATACCCAGGGATGCCAAGGAATGTCTGAACAGAGTCCCAGAGTATCTCTCCATAAGATAACAAATAGTTTACTTGCTAATATGAAGGAAAGAACAGAAGACAGGTAAATACTCCATTTCAAATTAAACATGAAAAAAAAGTTAAAACGTGCCTTCCAAGTTCTCAGCTCAATACTGTATTCTAACTTTAAGAAAAGTTTAACCACACTCTCTAATTGTTATTTGGGTAGAGAATGGAGAGTGATAAGAAGATTGAAGATGTTTCTGTCCAGAACATTACAAATTCAGAGTCAATTGATTCCATAATTCTACTACCAAGCAGATGGACAGGAAGGGTAAGAACCATGGATTCTTTCTGAGTTTTTATTTCCTGTTGTGGAGGCAGCTACAGAGGGAAGCCTCTGTGTTACGGGGCTTTGCTAGTCAAGCGTCAGAGGATGGAGTGGGGGAAAATGTGGAGAAACATGTGAGGGGACTTGGCCCTGCTTTAGGTCTTCACGCTTATAAAACCTAAGAGCAGACGTTCTTTCCTTCTGTTG
Source organism: Cervus canadensis (assembly GCF_019320065.1). Taxonomy (NCBI): domain Eukaryota; kingdom Metazoa; phylum Chordata; class Mammalia; order Artiodactyla; family Cervidae; genus Cervus; species Cervus canadensis. Next base: position 86,722,305 of record NC_057388.1, read on the forward strand.
CAAGAAAAAAGCATGAATAGTAATGTGCTAAAATTACTTCCCATCCATGTGTTCAAGAAGGACTATAGCCATATGCTGTTATTTAAATTAAGCAACAGGCAATGCAAGTATTTCGCATTTTTTAATGAAATGGTTTATTATGGATACCCTATTGCTCTGTGGAACACTGTGTAGGGATTGGCCTTCTTGTCAGAAAATAAGACTTTCACTCCCTAACATATACTTTAAGAAGCATGTTAGTCACTCAGTGCACTAAACATGCAATTTTCAGTTTTAAAAATAGCTTTTAGGAGTTTCCCTGGTGGCTCAGTGGTAAAGTATTTGCCTCTCAATGCAGAAGACACAGGTTCTATCCCTGGTCTGAGAAGATCCCACATGCAGTAGAACAGCTAAGCCCATGGGCCACAACCACTGAGCCTGCACTCTTGAGTGCAGTGGTTAGGAATCCATGCTTCCACCTGGGGACCTGGGTTTGATCCCTGGTCAGGGAACTAAGATCCTGAAAGCTGCGTGATGTGGCCAAGAAAAAAAGATAGAAATGTCCTAACATTTTGCTTGCTCTCTTTACTAAAGTTTGCATTATATTGCTGGACAATATTCCAGACCATGATTGCCTCTTGAAAACAAAATAACTAACTGAATGAATGAAATGATGAATGAACAAATAAATTAAATTTACAGATCATGCATCAAAAAACTAACAATTTACCATTTGCTTTAACAAATATCTCTGGAGGCACTGCCCCCTACAACTGCCTATGTTAAAAGATATTAACAAGTTCATTTATATAGATAGCACATAAAAGTGATCAAAGGTTACTTACTTTTTGATAATATTAATATCAAATGATAATTAATTATCAATCTATTTTAAAAGATATTATCAAAGAAAATAATAAACAAGATATCATCAGAGTTTCTTTATGTGGATAGCATTTGTTCTCTGAGCAATCTAAGTGTGTATCCTTTATGATGTAATATTTCAGACCCAATCATTTGCTGGTGATAAAAATGGACAGGAATGAAAGGTTAGTAGAGGGGGATTAACAAATGCTTCCCTGAAGAAACAGTGAAAGTGACAAATAGATTCAAGGGATTAAATCTGATAGACAAAGTGCCTGAAGAACTATGGATGGAGGTTCGTGACATTGTACAAGAGGCAGTGATCAAGACCATCCCCAAGAAAAAGAAATGCAAAAAGGTAAAATGGTTATCTGAGGAGGCCTTACAAATAGCTGTGAAAAGAAGAGAAACAAAAGGCAAAAGAGAAAAGGAACGATAAACCCATTTGAATGCAGTGTTCCCAAGAATAGCAAGGAGAGATAAGAAAGCCTTTATCAATAATCAATGCAAAGAAATAGAGGAAACAATTGAATGGGAAAGACTAGAGATCTCTTCAAGAAAATTAGAGATACCAAGGGAAATTTTCAAGCAAAGATGGGCACAATAATGGACAGAAGTGGTATGGACCTAACAGAAGCAGAAGATATTAAGAAGAGGTGGCAAGAATATACAGAAGAACTGTACAAAAAAGATCTTCATGACCCAGATAACCATGATGATGTGATCACTCACCTAGAGCCAGACATCCTGGAGTGCAAAGTCAAGTGGGCCTTAGGAAGCATCACTACAAAGATAGTGGAGGTGATGAAATTCCAGTTGAGCTATTTCAAACCCTAAAACATGATGCTGTGAAAGTACTGCACTCAATAGGCCTGCAAATTTGCAAAACTCAGCAGTGGCCACGGGACTAGAAAAGATCAGTTTTCATTCCAATCCCAAAGAAAGGCAATGCCAAAGAATGTTCAAACTACCACACAATTGCACTCATCTCATACGCTAGCAAAGTAATGCTCAAAATTCTCCAAGCCAGGCTTCGACTCTGTATGAACTGAGAACTTTCAGATGTTCAAACTGGATTTAGAAAAGGCAGAGGAACCAGAGATCAAATTGTCAACATCCGCTGGATCATAGAAAAAGCATGAGAATTCCAGGGAAACATCTACTTCTGCTTTATTGATTACGCCAAAGCCTTAGACTATGTGGATCACAACAAACTCTGGAAAATTCTTCAAGAGATGGGAATACCAGACTACCTGACTTGCCTTCTGAAAAATCTGTTCGCAGGTCAAGAAGCAACAGTTAGAACTGGACATGGAACAACAGACTGGTTCCAAATAGGGAAAGGAGTATGTCAAGCCTGTATATTGTCATCCTGTTTATTTAACTTATATGCAGAGTGCATCATTCGAAATGTCAGGCTGGAATCAATTTGCCCGGAGAAATATTAATAACCTGAGATATGCAAATGACACCACCCTTATAGCATAAAGCGAAGAGGAACTAAAGAGCTTCTTGATAAAAGTGAAAGAGGAGAGTGAAAAAGCTGACTTAAAACTCAACATTCAAAAAACTAAGATCATGGCATCTGGTCCCACCACTTCATGGCAAATAGATGGGGAAACAATGAAAACAGTGGAAGACTTTATTTTCTTGGGCTCCAAAATCACTGCAGATGGTGACTGCAGCCACCAAAGATTCTTGCTCCTTGGAAGATAAGCCATGACCAACCTAGACAGCATATTAGAAAGCAGAAACATTGCTTTGCATGTTTCTGTCCATGTTAGGTGGACAAACATCCACCTAATCAAAGCTATAGTTTTTACAGTAGTCATGTATGGATGAGAGAGTTGGACTATAAAGAAAGCTGAGCTCCAAAGAACTGATGCTTTTGAACTGGAGTTGAAGAAGATTCTTGAAAGTCCGTTGTACTGCAGGCAGATCCAACCAGGCAATCCTAAAGGAAATCAATCCTGAATATTTGTTAAAAGGACTGATGCTGAAGCTGAAATTCCAATACTTTGGCCACCTGATGTGAAGAACTGACTCATTGGAAAAGACCCTAATGCTGGGAAAGATTGAAGGCAGGAGGAGAAGAGGACAACAGAGGATGAGATGGTTGGATGGCATCACCGATCAATGGACATGAGTTGAGTAAACTCCAGCAGTTGGTGATGGACAGGGAAGCCTGGCATGCTGCAGTCGCGAAGAGTCATACACGACTGAGCAACTGAACTAAATGAAGTAACTAAAAATGTTAAAACGTACTGTTCTGTAACAGGTATTGTGTAATAGGTACTATTATATAATAAGTATTATTGAAGGAAGTCTAGCTATTAATATAGAAATATAAGTGGCCTAATTAAAAACCAAACCCAAAAAGACGTGTTACTAGATTTCTTGGGTGAAGTTTCTAGAAGATCCCTTAGACCTGTTTGGTGTGACAGTTTGCTGTAAATGGAGGCTAGATTAGTATTTAAAAGATAAGAGTTCTTGAGAAGGTCTAGGAGGATGAGCAGGCAATACCACTAACGTTGTTGTTGTTGTTTAGTCGCTCAGGTATGTCCAACTCTTTGGAAGCCCATGGACTGTAGACTGTCAGACTCCCCCATCCATGGGATTTCCCAGGCAAGAATACTAGAGTGGGTTGCCATTTCCTTCTCCAGGGGATCTTCCCCACCCAGGGATTGAACCTGGGTCTCCTGCATTGGTAGATGGATTCTTTACCTCTGAGCCACCTGGAAGCCCAATACCACTGACAGAAAGAACACAGCTAACCTGAATTTTGTGAACCAAGTAGAAATGGGGAAACTAATGTTTTTCCAAAATTGTTCGAAAAGTATCACTATGCACTGGAATCTGGAATGAGGTTGGCCCATTTGGGTCATTCAAGGCCACATAAATAGTGAAATGATCACAGGCTTTGGAAGCAGACAATCCTGGATTCAAACCCTACTTGCTGACTGTGTTCCCTTGGGCCAGTCGTGTAAGTTCCCAGAGCCTCATTTTCCTAACCTATAAAATGTAATAATAATATAGCCTTAAAAACTGTTGGGCATAATGACAGCTTAGTGAACATGATCTCTAAAGAAGACAATTAAGCTTCAGGACAAAGGACCAGTTTTGATCACTCAAGAGCTCTTGGGTAGCAGTTTTATTACAGTGAAAAGGGGACAGAGAAAGCTTCTGACATAGACATCAGAAGGGAATGGAGAGTGCCCCAATCACTAGTCTTAGCAAGTGAGCTATATACTTTTTCAATTGGTTATTATAGTAAATCAAGAGTGTCTCAAGGTTGTAAAGGTTTCACCAGACCCACTCCCACAGTTTACATTTTAAGATGACAGGATTAGAACTAACAATAGAAAGATCTTACCAGAATGTGTAGTCACTCAGTCGTGTCCAACTCTTTGTGACCCCATGGACTGTAGCCTATCAGGTTCCTCCATCCATGGGATTTTCCAGGCAAGAATACTGGAGTGGGTTGCCATTTCCTTCTCCAGGGGATCTTCCTCTCCTGAGCAGGGATTGAACCCGGGTCTCCCTCATTGTAGGCAGTCACTTTACTGTCTGAGCCACCAGGGAAGCTAGGAAGATCTTACCAGACCCACTCCTAAACTCTAAGATGAGAGGATTATTCAAAAGATTCTTAAGAAGTAGAAACATAATCCTTAGTACAGAGTTCAAGATGAGTTGTTTTGTTGTATAAACATCAGCTCTGGGCTTAAAGAAAAAAATCGTTTTATGTGACTAAGACTAAGGAATGTAGGGGGAAAAAAAAGAAAATTTGTCCTTTTCTCCTTCTTGAGAACTCCAGACCCATATCTCCTCCTTGGGAGCCCCAAACTTCTTATCAACCTACCTAAGAATTGACTTTCTCAATAACAAATGAAAAAACAAATATGAGCAGAGAAGCTCACACATACTAGGCCCTCGATGCATATGGTTCTCTTCCCTTGTCTCCTTTCCATGGAAATAGCTCCAGTTACCAGAATAATAAAATTAGGCCCACCTGAGGGCATCTCACCAGAAAGGGACTCCACTGACATGAACTCAGAGGACAGCAATATATGGAAGTTGTACTTGCGAAGATTCATTACACACTTGGCATTCTTAAATAAGACAGAAGAGATTAACCTTGACCTTCTTCTAACTATACCTTTTAAGTCTTATTATTGTTTGTATCCATAGATTATAGAAGTAAAAATTGTGAAAAAAAAAATCATTAAATATTACAGGCTTCCCTTGTGGCTCAGCTGGTAAAGAATCCTCCTGCAATGTAGGAGATGTGGGTTGGATCCCTGGGTTGCGAAGATCCCCTGGAGAAAGGAAAGGCTACCCACTCCAGTATTCTGGGCTAGAGAATTCCATGGACTCTATAGTCCATGGGGTCACAAAGAGTCAGACACAACTGAGCAACTTTCACTTCACTTTCAAAATATTACAGATTTTCTGTTGTTTTGATTTTTTAAAAATCTTACCTTCCTAAAAAGGCTGTTAATTAATGGCCATGCAGCAATCCTTAGTGGCGGTATAGCAGGATTGTTGTAGTTCTCAGGGATTATTGGTAATAATGAAGCTCTCAGACTTCACTCGGAGAAGGCAATGGCACTCCACTCCAGTACTCTTGCCTGGAAAATCCCATGGACGGAGGAGCTCGGTAGGCTGCAGCCCATGGGGTTAGGAAGAGTTGGACACGTCTGAGCGACTTTACTCTCACTTTTCACTTTCATGCATTGGAGAAGGAAATGGCAGCCCACTCCAGTGTTCTTGCCTGGAGAATCCCAGGGATGGGGGAGCCTGGTGGGCTGCCGTCTATGGGGTCGCACAGAGTCGGACACAACTGAAGCGACTTAGCAGCAGCAGCAGATTTCACTTCCCTCCCAGGCTGGCACAGAGGTGGTAGGGCCAGAAAGTACAGCTCAGCTGTGCACACTGGTGGTTCCATAGGAACAAAGCAGAAAGAAAAGGTAAAGGAAGCCAGATCATGCTTTTCACAAACCTAGGTGGCAAGCTGATCAACATAGGAGCTGGGATGCTTTTGCAGAGGTCTTGTAGAAAGGTGATTATGGCTTGTCTTAACATAATCCAGGGAAAGAAACTTCTGGCAATGTGGTTTGTGAAAGGCAAGGAGGTCAAAGATCACAAGCAGCCTGCTGCCTGTTCTATCCTGTGTGCACATTTAAGGCGTCCCTCAGTGAGCGTCTGAGGCGGTAACAAGCTCCATCTGTTTTCTGCTCACAGTGGCTCCTCCCTGTGTCCCTCACTGCTCATCCCCGTGCTGAGAAAGAGCCAGCATCTATGGCCTCGTCTGCCACGTGGGGCTGTTTTCCAGAAGCCCGTCGTCATGTGTCAAGGCCTGACGGGTGTAAACAGAACTTGAACTGATGGGGTCATTGTGGTGGTCCTCAATTCTTGGTCCAAACTTGCCCTGCTTTGAATGAACTCTGGTAAGACATAGCATGAAAGACCCCTCCTGCCGCCCTACCAGCCAATGGCACCTTGCCTTTATTACTGGTCAGTGTCCCGCTCCCAGCCTTGTTAGCTCAAGTGTGGAGAATGGATTCTTTCTGGCTTCTTTTTTATAAATTTATTTTATTGAAATATGCTTGATTTACAATGTTGTGTTAATTCCTGTTGTAAAGCAAAGTGATTTAGTTATACATAAGTATATACATATATATATACTTTATCATATTCTTTTCCATTATAGTTTATCACAGGATATTGAATAGTTTCCTGTGCTATACTGTAGGACCTTGCTGTTTATCTAAGAAAGAGTTCTTTAATCTATCTCCTCTGGGCCTCATCTTTTCATCACCAAGAATGTTTTCTCTTTATATCCATCATTAATTCCAGCATGAACAGTTTTCAATTCCAAATTAGAACCTTGAAAGCTCTGACTTTTCATTTTAAGAACCAGGTATTTGTGAGAGAAGATGTTTAGAGGGAAAGGGTTGATGGAGGTAGATTTCAAGACTTTACCTTGAATACTAAGAGCTCGGTTTTTAATAAGCTTTAAAACCTGAATGTCCATCAACATAAGAATGGATAAAGAAAATGTGGTACATACCATGGATGGACCTAGGGATTATCATACTACGTGAAGTAAGACAAAGACAAATATCACATGATACCACTTATATGTGTAATCTACAAAAGATGATACAAATGAACATATTTAAACAACAGAAATAGACTCACAGACAAACAGACTTATGGTTACCAAGGGAGAAGGGTCAGGGACAGAGCGAGGTGGGGATAAATTCGGAGTTTAGGATTAACATACATATACTGCTATATGAAAAATATATAATCAATAAGGACCTACTGTACAGTAGCACAGGGAACTCTACTCAATATTCTCTAGTAACCTACATGAAAAAAGAATCTGAAAATGAATGGATATATGTGCATGAAAACTGAAACACTTTGCTATACATCTGAAACTAACACAATGTGCATCAACTATACCCCAATAAAAAATAAAAATTAAATTAAAAAAAAACTCTCTGAAATTAGGGATTGTCTTACATTCCCTACTATCTGCATAATGGGCAGGAGATAAACAACAAATAAATGATTACTGACTTAACTGATGTACACAAAATGACCTGAGACTTAGAAATGAGCCCAAGGGAAAGAGTTGTCTTGCAGCCAGCTTGGTACCAGATGCATGGCTGCCTCTTGTGGCAGCTGAAGGAATCCTGCCCTTTTTTGGGATGCAATGTAAGGTTTTATATTAGGGTTTGTCACCCAAGTTATAACAAGTGTACATTTGTAGACTTCTACCTTCTGTGCCCATATTTCCCACAACTTCCTTGAAGAGACAGCAGATTGCTTCAAGACAAAGATTATAGATATCATGGACTTCTGATCAAATATTGGTATCTTATTTTCACTGGGGCTTCCCCAGTGGTACAATAGTAAAGAATCTGCCTGCCAATGCAGGAGGTGGAGGAGACGTGGGTTCGATCCCTGGGTCAGGAAAACCCCCTGGAGGAGGGCACGGCAACCCACTCTAGTATTCTTTGCTGGAGAATCCTATGGACAGAGGAGCCTGGCAGGCTATAGTCCATGGGGTCGCAGAGTCAGACACAACTGAGCACACACATGCTTGCACTATTTTCACTCATTATTCTAGGTCCCTATCTTTCTGGGAAAATTTTTACATTATAAATCTAATTCATCTTTTGGGTTGAAATTTGTACTCTCTAGCTTCTAAAAGTTATAGTTGCATGTTTCTAATTAGTATACAATATTGGATAACTAAAAGCAGTTCATGTCTTATGCTGGAATTATTTTTAATTGCATTTACCTAACTAGATTAATCCTGTCAATTTTTTTTTTAAGTAAAAGGCAAAGAGATCTGAAGAGCTGAGGGTGATGGGTACTTGCCTGTATTTCCGTGGATTGATCCCAGTGGCAACAGACATTTTTCAGAAACAGCCTGAGGTGATGGTTTAGCTTTCAATATCTAACTAACAATATCTCTGATAGTTCCATTGATCTGCACACACCATCCTAAGACTATTCTTTACTTCTTAATAATAGCTCTTTTTCTTCTTTCTTAGGAAGAATTGACTTTTTGGTTTAGCCGTTATGATTCAGAGAAGAAACAATATGAAGATTTGTGCCTTTAGAAGATGAAAGATTAGAAAGAGAATGTAGCATTAAAATGGATCCTTATTTTTCCTATGATATCCTTTCTGAAAATCAATATGATTAAGAAATAAAAGGGCACACCCCTAAAGTTACTGCAAATATATCTAGAAAATCTAAATCAGAGAGAAAATATTTAAGCTAACTTTAAGTTGAAGAGAAATAACAATAGAATTCTAAGAGAGAAAAAGAAATGTGAAGGCTTTGGAGGACTTTTACAGCTAAATATATCTGTGGTAGCTTCCAGCCCACGCTGGTGGTGGAAAAGGAGGAGGGGCAGGAGGGGAAGTAGTAACAGTATTTGCAATAGTTACTAACAGTAGTAGCTAACACTGGACTGCTTGCTATGAGCCAACGCCTGTGCAGGGTCTGTACATACTTAATTTAATTTAATCCTTAAGGAAGTCCCTAAGGGATAAGTAACTGTTGTTATTATTACTCCCATTTTGCAGATTAAAAAAACTAAAGTTGCCCCCAAATGTAAGCAACTTGCTGTGTTGTGTGTGCTCAGTCTCTCTCTGTGACCCCATGGGCTGTAGCCTGCCAGGCTCCTCTGTCCAGGGAATTTTCCAGGCAGGAATACTGGAGTAGGTTGCCATTTCCTACCCCAGGGTATCTTCCCCACCCAGGAATTGAACCCACATCTCTGGCATCTCGTGCATGGGCAGGTAGATTCTTTTTTACTGAGCCACCTGGGAATCCCCAAGTAACTTGCCTAAGATCACACAATTAGTAAGTGGTAAGGCAGGATTTGAGCCCAGTCATTGATTGAAATGCTTGGACTGAGAATTTTAGAACTGAAGCAATCCCTGCACAGTGTCTAATCCAATCCCTCATTCTATATTATAGATTAAGGGGCTGAGTCATTAATTCAGAGTTGTATGGCCAGTGTTAGAGGGAGAAAAATCAGGGCGAGAAGTCAGGTCACCTCCTTTCCAGATCTGTGTTCTTTATACTATACAAAGCCAGTATAACAGCCCAGCCCATAACCCTTGTGAGATTAACCTCATATTCCAATTCCTAGAGTAAAAACAGAGATGCCACCATGGATAAAAGTATCAAGTACTCACATACATTCATTGAGAAGCAGCGCTAAACAGACTAAGCCAGCAGGGCATACCGGCTTCTCCCCTCCACCTGCCCTCGTAGGCAATATCTGTGGGCAGGGAAGGCAGAAGCACCCAGGAAGGGCAGCTCTGGGAGAAGTCAGCAGACTCAAGGAGACACAGATGAGATCGGCTGAGGATAGGAATATGAGCGATCCAAAGAGCTGCCCTCAGTTCCTGAGAAGCTAAACCATCCAGAGCATTCACATGCCCCACAGGGCACAGGAGTTACCAAAACTCAAACCTCAAAAGCAGAAAACTGGGAGCGGAATAGAACTTTATGGGAAGAAGGAAAACGGAAGAGTAGCAGGCCTAACTGGGGGCCAGATGCCCTGCTCTGCCAATTCCGGGAAAAGGATGTACAATAAACAGGAAGCATTTTCCTGTCATTTTATTACAAGACTTTCCAAACATACAGAAAAGGTAAAATGTACCTCAGTATACTCTCACCTAAATTTGACAATTAATGTTTTACTGCACTTTTATCATGACATAGATATTCATCTCTTCATCTTTCCATACCAGCCATCAATCTATCTTATTTCTGATGCATTTCAAAGTTGCAGACGTGAGCACACTTCACTCCTAAGCACATCAGCATGCATATTGTCACCTAGAGTTCAAACCTTATAATTCTTCTCTCTTTTGGACATAAAGTTAACATTCAGTGACATGCACACATTTTAATTCATTTATTGTATGTTGACAAATACACACACCTGTCTAACCCAAACACTTATCAAGGTGCAGGGCACTACCATCATCCCAGAAAGTTGTCTCAGGCTCTTCTCCAATCAAAACCCATTCCCTGCACTAGAGGCAACCACTGTTCTAATTTTTTTTTCACCATAGATCAGTTTTGCCTGTTCTAAAAACTTTTTAAAGATGGAATCATACTTTATGTGTTCTTCTACTCATTAGAGTGTCTTTGAGATTTGTGCATGCTTTTGTGAGTACCAGAAGTTCATTCCTTTATGTGTATCTTGCATGTTAGTTACTTCAGTTGTGTCCAACTCTTTGCAACCCCACGAACTGTAATCCACCAGGCTCCTCAGTCCATAGGACTTCCCAGGCAAGAATAATGGAGTGGGCAGCCATTTCCTTCTCCAGGGGATCTTCCAGACCTTCCAGAGATTGAACCTGGGTCTCCTGCTTTGCAGGCAGATTCTTTACCATCTGAGCCATGGTTGATTTAAGCAGCCACATTCCTTTATATTGCTGAGTAGTATTCTATTGTTTGTTATAGACCACAGTTTGACCACTCTCCTCTTAGAGAACACCTTAGATGTTTCCAGCATTCAGCTATTATGCATAAAGCTGTTATGAAGATTCTTGAGCAAGATACATGTCTTTGGATAGATATATTCATTCCCCTTAGGTAAATACCTAGAAATGACATTTCTGGGTCACTGGGTAGATGTATGTTTAATTTTATAAGAAACTGCTAGATTTTTTTCCAAAGTAACTGAACCACTTCACACTCCCAGCAACAATGAACTTAAGAGATTTCTTGTTGCTTGATATGCTCACTGACCTTTGGTATTGCAGGTTTTATGGTTTTAGCCATTCTGGTGATCAAACTTAATTTACATGGTTTTCCATCCACTTTCCTCTCCTATAAGGAAGGGAAACAGTAATTTCTCTGTCTTTAACATCACAATAGCACTATTCACTGGACATCTATTAGGTGCCAGATGCTGTGCTAAGCTCATGATCCCATAGTATAGGAATTACTTTATCATTATCATTTTATACATGAAACAACTGAGACAGACAGACATTCCATCAAGGCCACACACTGTCATTGGTACGCCCATACTTGCCTGACTCTGACACCTGGTTTGTTTTTTTTTTTCACTTTTCTTTTTTTGTGTGTGTGTGTGCCCATGGTTTTAACTGCTCTGCTGTACCACGTCCCAAGGCTGGCTGTGGGATGGAAAAAGATTTCACATTAGGAGTTACTGCCTCTCCTTCTTCTGCTTAACTAAGTCTCCTCCCATGAGATGCACAAGTCCTCTTAGGTTAGCATGTGAAATAACTGGAGCAAATTCAAAGCTTAATAGGAATCCCCAGAGTCCCAGGGAACCCACCTGAGTGCCCGGTGAAAAGCGCATCCAATTCTGAAGGCCACTGCACCATTCATTCTTCCAGTCAGTCAACAGCCTCTCACTGGGTGCCTGATACTGTGTGAGACTCAGGATTCCAGAAAAATGAGTGCATTTCTCAGAACCTAAGGTGCCACTCTTTTTTTTTTTTTTTTTTAGGTGCCACTCTTATATGTATTACTAAGAAGGAAATGGTAACCCACTCCAATAATCTTTTCTGGGAAACCTCATGGACAGAGGAGCCTGGCGGGCTACTCTACAGCGTCACAAAGAGTTGGACATGACTTAGCAACTCAGCAACAAGAAATAAATAATGCTGCTTTCTTATCATTTGAATTTGTAATCTTACACTTACTAAAAGAATTATTTTTACACTTAGAGGCAGGTGTCAAGTAAGCTGTGGTCACTGGATCTTGATATTTTATAGCAGGTTTGCTTTGACAGTATAATTTTGAGATGGATCAAAGAACACCTGCATTTTATTAGCATTTCCACTTTGACTAAACTAGTAGTTTAATTATTCTCACTTGACAAAAATCACATGTTGCTGGAAGTTAAGGCGTTTCAGTTCAAAGATAGGAAGAAGTTTCTGATAAACACATGTTTGATGCCTTAATGATAGGACTGTACCAGGCATGACTGACCCCACCAGCTTCACTTGTTGCTTTCAAATTCTATCACTCATCTGAAACAATGTGACTCTTCTGCCTTCAGGGGTTTTGCTTGGCCTGCAGTACACAGTCCTTCAGCAGGTATCTGAGGAAGAAAGATACTATAGCTTCATCTGCTTAGTCCCCTCCTAAGGGACTTCCTCTCTTAGGTACCCTAGAGCACTAGATTTTGCTTTGCAAGAAAATACAGAATTGCAGTTATTCCTCCAACAATGAATACCTGATTGACTGATATCAAACATACGTCCTATTGCTCTGAGTCTGTGCCTTTCTCTGTACATAGTGACTTTTCAATGCTAAATCATAGAGTAACATTTTTTTTTTCTTGATCAGAAAATGTTTCGTCTTAACCAAAAAAATTTCATGGGGAATTGAGTGTGTACTGTTCCATTTGGTTCTATTCCTGAGTCCCAAGGAAGCTGAGCAACCTTATCTCGCTTCTAGACGAGACAGATTTTAGGACAATCCTACCTTTTCTTTCAAACTCTAAGTTTCTTTGTTACAGGCTGAATTCTCTGTGTAGTAACATGAGCTTTCCAAAATACCTCTTCCATCAAGTCTGGGAGTTTCATTTTTCTTTAACTATTGAAATAATTATTTCTTATAAGCATCCAACCCATACGATGTTGATCATGTGCCTCTACGAGGAATTTATTGCTTTCTGAATTGTAAGCAAGAAATCATTTGGTACCTGTGAGAGATAGAATATCCCCTCCCCCAATCCTCAGCTTCCTTGGAGCCCCAAAAACTATGTTCCCAAAGGAGTCTGGCAAGGTCCACATGTGAAGGGCACGTGAAGGCAGCAGGCTGACCATGGGTGCTCTCCTCTCCTCTCCACTTTCCAGTCCTCTCCGCTCACCTGCGCTTCACTGGGCCTTCACAGAGCTTGTCCATGCCAATGAACTCTGCTCTAGTGTGACTTGAAAGCCAGCCTTCATGAGCACAGAAGTTTGTCAGCAGATATTGCACAGACTACTATATCCTCTCTGATTCAGATGTAAGCAGTCTGGCAGAGTAAGCCTCTGACAAAAACACCTATGGCATGCTGCATTTGGGTGAAGCATACTTGTGTTTATCCTGGACTCCCAAGGGCTCCAATCATGGAAATCATACTTTTCCCCTCCTCTTCTTTCTAAATTTCATGTTGTATCTCTTGACAACTGTCATAAGCCTAACCTTCCACCTTCATGGCTTGTTATAGACCTGATGGCTTTGCAATGCTATAGAGGACAAGGTTTTTGAAGATAATTTTAACCATTTTTTTTGTTTAAGTTAAACTCAACAAGTAGTACCAACAAAGCACATCACATGATTGATGAGGGGAGTGTATGAAAAGCAGTGATCATGTGTGTGCTGCAAAGTCAAGGACACTACATCACTACAGCCACCAATGCCACGGTGTAACATGTAACATAAAAGCAGAACATGCATTTAGAAAGGAATGAACTACGGAAGAAACGGTGCTGATTTCAGGAAGTATCAGGGATCATCTCCACTGAGTCTACATACTCTCTGAAAAGAGCAGACTCAGCTGTCATTTCAAGGGTCATTTTTACACATAAGTGAAAATTATCTTTAAAATGTTCTTTCCTGTTATACAACTAAAATGGGGATAAATTTAATGTAAGTTGAAGCTTAAAGACTAATTTACATTGATATTAATTAAATTTCTGGAATTACAGTGGGCCTTAATAGAGTTATATTTATTCTTCTAATGAGAAAGAGAATTCTTTTAAATTTAAGGAACAATTTAAAATGTGGTTTCTGGTGGCAGCCTAGAAAAGTATTAATGATGTGCATTTCTGCAATAAAAAAGATATAAAATACAAATCTACTGGTAGATATTTAGATATGTTAGCAAGCAATTTTAGAAAAAATATTACCTAAAACAAATGAAAGAGTAGTCTTGAAAATAGAAATATAAACCTGATTAATTCAAGGTTTCATTTTGTTTTTCCCAATTGTTAACATCAGCCTTCCTTCCATCTTCAACCATAATATATTTTGTAGTTGGACTTTCTATGTCTCATTATGTTAATGAGGGTTTCTCTTTTATTAACTTATACTTTCCAAGAACAATGAGTTAAATGAGTTCCATGGATTCCACTTTATTCACAACCAAGAAGTCAGAATTAACAGATAAAATTAGTGTCAGTAGCCAACAACTATTAGGCATCCAATCCATTTCCCCGTCTTTTGCTTATCCCATTAAACCACACTCTGTTTCCATTTGTACTTCAGTTCTTTTCATTCATTTATGTTAACTTATTCAGTCAAAATGAACTGACTTTCTTTGATGGAGGCCCTGGAACAGTGATGGCTCAAAAGCAAACCATTTCTCTTTTTTGAGTTCATTTATCATCTTTTCAACTTACATGAGAACCCAGAGGACTAAAAGAAAAAATTTTAAAGAAAGCATGGCATTTTTTTTTTAAGTTTGACTATGCTAAACCATTCATTTCTGCCATAAAATCAGTCCTTTCATCATGGATTTTCTCAGGTTACATATCTTTCATTCTTCATTCATCTTCTTTGATATTATGTATATGATATGGTGCTGGTGTGGGCAACTACTGGGAATAGTTACATTCAAGAGGATGATCACCCAATTACTTAAGAGATATTTCCAGGGCAATTAATCAAGAGAAATAATTTTTGGCATTCCATGGGATTTAATGTACCATCTTACATTTTAATTAGTCTGCAAATATCTATGTTATAAAGGATAAATAGGAACGTTTGAGGGCTGTGAACTTTAAGTCTTGCCTTCACTGTCCTTTCTTTCTGAACCTCAGTCTACCTTCATTAAATAACAGAGCTCCTACTGATGAAAAAAACAGAACCATATAATAACTGAAGTACTTTCAGAAGATTAGCATTAGGCCAAGGTGTTTGATTTATTATGCACAATGATAAACAATCACACACCACAGAATATGGAAAAGCCAAGGAAGTTAAACAATGGCAGGCTGCTCTCGTGTTGTTTTATCCTAAGAAACTTGGGTTTGCATATATCATTTTCAGATTTCTGCTAACACTATAAGCAAAAGCCTACAAAGGAGGATTAATGATACTATTTGCATGAAATCTAATTTCTACAAAGCACTTTAGAGTATTTGGATGAAAGAAAAGTGTCAGAGAAAATTATCAAAGCAATCAAATAAATTAAATTGCTAATTGCACAGCCCTTTTAGTTAGAAATAATTCACTCTGTTAAAGAATGGCATAGAAGTAACATTATGAAATTTAAGGTTTGTAATTTGGGGAATGTTTTTCATTCAGCTCAAAATGGATAAACTGATCATAAAGCACTACCATTCAAGTTGAGGCTTTAGTCCTTTTCTTCCCTCCACAAACAAGCAATGAAGATGCTTAAAAGGGAACGATGCCAAGCACTTAAGCACCATGCTGTTTTAAAAATGAAACTGAAATCTGACTTATGACAAGTCAAAGTAGAGGGACTTGAAAGAGAGCACCCAGTTATTATGTGTCTCTTCAGGTTTCAGGCCACAGTGAGCTGGTGCCTGACTTGCTTGCTTTAGTTTCTCGTAGTGTTATAACAAACCATCACAAACTTAGTGGCTTAAGACAGCACAACTTGGGACTTCCCTGGTGGTTCAGTGATTAAGGATGCGCCTTGCGATGCAGGGGAATGGGTTTGATCCCTGGTCAGACCTGTGCCGTAGCTACGATCCTGTAGACACCACTAGAGAGTCCAAGCACCACTAGGAAAGACACAGTGAAGATTCAGCGTGCCACCACTGAGACCCGATGCAGCCAAATAAATACTATTTAAAAACAAAATAAAAAGTAAATAAAATAGCACCAATTCATTGTCTTACCGTCCTGGAGGGATGTGGTCTCAACAGGCTAAAATCAAGTTGTCGGCAGGACTGTGTTCCTTCTGCAGATGCTAAAGGAGAACCAACTTCCTTGCCTGTTCCAGCTTCTAAAGGCTTCCCATGTTCTTTGGTGCATCACTCCAACCTCTGTCTGTCATCCCACCTACTTGGCACTCCTGTCTCCTCTTTTACTTATAAGGACCCCTCTGATGACATTGGGCCCACCTGGAGAATGTAAAATAATCTTCCCATGAGAAGATCCTTAATTTAATCATCCCCCACTTTGACACAGTCCTTTTTGCCACATAAAGCAATTATACTCATAAGTTCTGGGGATCAGGTATGGATATCTTGTAGGGGGTGGGGATGGAGGGCTCTCAATTCTGTCGACCCCACCTGGGGAGTGCCTGTGGGCTAGCGGCTGGGAGGTGAGTAGGCAGAGGCAGCCCCGGTAGGCAATCTGTGCTCCAAGACCAAGTCAGAGCAGGTGATGCCTTGTGTCTTTCATTGGCCAAATGACATTGGCAACGTGAGTGAGAGAGAATATTCAGGTGGTGTGAGGGGAGGAGGCCTCGGAAAAAAGAAACCAAATGTCACATTTCCAGGGCACAAAGGAAGGGGCAAGCAATGAGCTAGATCAGTGCTCTCCAGTCTGAGGACTGGTGCTGGCTCCCAGTCTGTAATGTTGAAAAAGGACAGAAATTGAAAGTAAGCTTTAAGGAAAATTTTGTAGCGGTTTGACAGAGTAATTTTGTGTTGCAGAATGTGATTATTTAAAATGCAGCTTTATATTTTGCATTTGTTTTAAATTTTACTAGCAATTCAGGTTTATCATATATTTCAAAACTATTGGGTCAATAACAGACAGGAAATAATTAAAAATTACTGTTCCTGTTCTCTTTCTCTTTCTTTCACACACACACACACACACACACACACACATACATACATACACACACACACACATAATCCTAGTTCTTCACCACAGATTTTTCAAAAAGCCCTGCCTAGAGGAAAGTGCATGACTTACAGAGGGGAATTCCAAGTGAGAGGGACCCTGGAAATCTCCAAGGAGCTAGAATCAGCTGTAAACACTTGCCAGGCACTCCAGTGAGCTCCACACCAGTTCATCGCACTATCAGTTCACTAAGAACTGTCTCAGTCCTGTCCCCGTTTCTCTACCCCATATTCCAACCCCAAGGCTATACAAGCTTTGGGGTGGGGGTGGGGGTAGGACCACTAACAGGAAAGAAGCCTGCCACACCCTCGTCCTTTTAAATCAAGCTTGAAGTTTTGATTATTACAAGGGACTAGACATTCTAATTACTGAATTTAGAATATACTCTGTGGTTTAAAATGAATAAAAGACATTTTTCATTGTATGCCAGTGACCAGAAAATTCATGAGATGGGCCCAAGTTTTCATCCAAGGCCAGGGCCAGGACAAGCCCCGTGGAAGCATTTTAAAGTAAGAGTTGACAAGAATAGAAGTCACTTTATGGTTTCATCCCTCAAGTCATGATTGTTCAATCTAATAATTATGTAACTCAGAGATAGGGCAAGACTTAATATAGAGTCACTCATGTCATGGTTTAAGGCAGGGTTTCTCAGCCCTGGCTACACTGCCTATTGAGCTGGGCAATTTTTTGTTTTAGGGTGTGCATTTTACCAGCATTTCTACCTCATCTCTAATCCCTAGCACTTCCACCCCAAGTTGTGCCAGCAAAAACATCTCCAGACACAGCCAAATAAATGTCTGCTGAAAGGGCAAAATTGCCCCTCGTTGAGAACCACTGAGGTAAGAGAAGTCAGGAAATTCTTTTTCCTTTTCCCACCCAGTAAATACCTCCCTGCCAAGATCCAAAGCATCTGAAGTCCATCATTCCACATTCATTGCCATTTCAGAGTATTCTTTTTTTTTTTAATGTATTGGCCATAGTTGATTAACAGTGTTGTGCTAGTTTCACATGTACAGCAAACTGATTCAGTTACACACATATATATTCATTCTTTTTCAGATTTTGTTTTTCCCCACACTGAACAGTTTGCAGGATCTCAGTTCCCTGACCAGGGATTGAACTTGGGCCATAGCAGTAAAAGTGCCAGATCCTAACCACTAGACCACCAGGGAACTCATACATATTCTTTTAAATTCAAAGTCCTCGAGAAGCGATACCCAGCTGTTATCAGTCATTGACACATTACTGTAATTGAGTCATCAGATTCCTTCCTTCCACAGATTGGCCCATTTTTAATATACTGGTGGTCTGAAGCGAAAGTGAGAGTAAGGCACAAAGATCTGGGAAAACCAGTTGGTTCCTTCTATGTCCAAAACATCCCTTGATCTTCCCCCCACCCCCACTACAAATTCTATCTTTCAGGAGCTCTACTTCTCACCTGTATTATGGCAACAAATTTTTACCACATCCCCCTGCACCAGTTTCATGACTCTCAAACTTATCCTCTCCATCGTCCTTGGACTGATCTTTCTAATTATGCCAGTCAACTCATAAGTCTTTAAAGACTTGACATCATCCAGAGGAAAACATTCAAGCTCTTAATAAGGCATGCACCCTAATTCCATCCATATGAATGTTTCCTAATCCCATGTCTTTGCCCTTGCTGTTCCCTTTCTCTTTCTTTCACTTCCCTTTGTTTACTGGGAAAGCTTCCAAACTTTCAGTTGCAACTCAAACACTCACAGCCTTGAAAAATCCTTCTCTGATTCACTCAGCAATAATTAAGATGCTCCTTTTCCCAGGATGCCAGATAACAGTGAGCATATCTTTAGTGTAGCACTTACCTCTTTTTTAAGTAAGCTTCCCTGGTGGCTCAGATGATAAAATAATCCTCCTGCAACGCGGGAGACTTGGGTTCAATCCCTGGATCAGGACGATCCCCTGGAGAAGGGAATGGCAACCCACTCAGTATTCTTGCCTGAAGAATCCCATAGACTGAAGAACCTGGTGGGCTACAGTCCATGGGGTTGCAAAGATTTGGACACCACTAAGCAATGAACACTTTCACACTACCTCTTTGTTTTTAATTATTGTTTTACTAGACTTTTTTCTCCACTAGACCTTGAGTTCATTGAAGGTAGGAACCATGGTCTGCTGTTTTCCTGAAGTTCACAGCATGGTTTAGAGAGCCCTGTGTGATCAGGCCTCGGGATTCCTCTCCTGTCTTTTCTGTTCACAGTGTCCTTCTTGCTTTCAACTCCCACACCACGCAGACCTTTATTCAATTCTAATTCACTGTGTCCTCTTCAACTTCCAACCTCCCCATACAGCCTTTCATCCTGTTTGCAATGACCTTTTCCCTCCTCCATTGAATGCTGTCCCTGAAAACTCTGCTCACTGTCCATCACTCAGCTAAATGTTACTTCTTTCAAGAACTTAATCCTAACTTCCAGACCAAAGGAGGTCCCTCTTTTACACTTCCAAGACAGTCCACGCTTCTTTCTGTACCATTTTGCACATACTGCGGTAGTATGACTCACACCACCACATTCAGGGATAAGAGATGGTACTATTACTTTAATTTTCTAAGTAAAATTCAATCTGATTCTGAACTTTTCACTCACTAGTGTGGGGGAAAAAAAAATCTGTCATATTTTTGCAAGGCTGTTAAGAGTACAGAATTCTGGAGGCCTCTGGAAAGCCTAGGACTTAGACTCTAGTCTTTAACCCACTGTGACCTATGACCACTGCTGAGACACTCATCATCTAATTTGTATTTCATTCAAATACAGAAGGCTCTGTTGCTTCATGCTAAACTTTCAGGCTCCATAAGGCCCTAGTGAAAAGTGAAACTCGTTCAGTTGTGTCCAACTCTTTGCCTTCCCATGGACTGTAGTCCACCAGACTCTTCTGTCCATGGGATTTCCCAGGCAAGAATACTGGAGTGGGCTGCCATTCCCTTCTCCAAGGGATCTTTCCAACCCAGCGATCAAACCCGGGTCTCTTGCCACAGAGTCAGATTCTTTATCATCTGAGCCACCAGGGAAGCCGGGTTTTACCTATCTATCAACCTTACTATCTATCTACCTATCTATCATCTAACTATATATATATCATATATATATACACACACATATATATATAAAATGCTTGCATCTATCTATATATGTATAGATATAGATATATCTAGATATATATGTATATCTATCTATCTATCTATATCTATCTATATATATATATATCCTACCTCCCTGGGTTCTATCACCAAGTGTCACCCTGCTGCCACTTTCCTCTGAGGCCCCAAGACCTTCCAAGTGCCACTTCCCCCAGGATTGTAACTTTTGCTTCTAGCCATCTGAGCACCAATCTCACCCCTAATATTTACAGGGCCAAGACAAGAGAAAAGTAGAAGTAACCTACATCCAAATATTTTCAAAGTTACAAACCAAGCCAACAAACTATTAAATGACTTCTATTGCTCTATGCTCACGTATATGCCCTCATAATTTCCTGGAAGGCTACATTCAAGTTAAGAATCCTTGGATTCCTCAGTGTCCCATAATGGAACATGGGAGCCTAATCATAACTGGCCCTTATACCATACCCCAGCTGCATCCCACACTGCGAGGGGCCCCACATACACTGATGTGGACTCCCGTCTGCAGAACCAAGCTGTCACACCCTTCAAATAGCCACCCTTTCACCATCCTTTAGGCCTAAGAGAACTCAAGTGGCATGATAGGATGGACTAGACGAGGCTCCAGAAGGTGAGGCTGTTTGGATTGAGAATCCTGGGTCCCAGGCACCCAGAATGCAGTCTAAAGAAGAGTGTTCAGGGTCCAGGTGGGCATATTCCCTTAGATCCACAGACTCTTCAAAAGTGACTGAAAGAGGGCCAGAGCAGGGCCATATAAAGAATGGGTCCCAAAGCAAGGGTCTCTCTTACCCGGGTCTGATGGTAATTTTGAAATCAAATTGTTAGGTATTGCTGGAACTAACTTCTCAGCACACAAGAAGAGGCTCCAGAAAAGAAACTTATTCAATATGCTAAATCAGTATTAATTCAACTGATGAGTGGAACCCAAGAGAAAGGGCCATCAAGCTGCTGCTAAGCTAATAAACAAAATCAGTGCTTCCTAAAGTTTTATTTTAAGAAGTTACCAGTTCTACTAGGAAAAAGTACAGTATTCTGTAATGAAATGTTTGAAATGCATATTTTTAAAGCAGGTTTTTAATGCATAACTTCTCAGAAGCTTTAATATAAGAATGTGGTCTGTGAATCCAAAATAAGCAAGTAAACTTACATGGGTGTGTGTGTGCTTAGGTGTGTGTGCATTTGTGTGCACACTTGTACACACATGCATATTTCTTGGCACTAGAATTCTGAAAATGCTATGAATCAAATAAAAGAAAATCACTATATCAGTCAGAATTCCTGAGTGCCAATGACAGAAATTAAAGAATTAAATGGAAGATTATTAGGCGACTCTTTTAAGAACCAGGGTTAGAAAGCAAGTAGTCTGGACAGTAGAAACCACAGCAAGAAGAGCCCAATCCTTATGTTACTAATACTGAAATAAATTAGTTCCTAACCATTTCCACTTCTTTATAGCATTGGGAAATGCTAACAAATAATAACTAAAAAAACAAAACCAGGATGCAAAAGAATATGAGCCCAATTCTGTCCAAAGGAAGAAAGAATGAAAGAGGATATACAGAAACAATCCTAGAAGAAAATATAACAAAATGTTAACAGTGTTTTACTGAGTGACAGAGTTACAGGTGATCTTTATTTTATTTGATGTATATGAATTACATGTGTAAGTATAAAAATAAATATTTTTAAAACCAATCTTTTCCAAATCTAAAAGAAAACTTGTTCCAATGCCAAAATCTTCAAACTCCTTGTTTACAATTCTCAAATCCCCCTGATTTCATAAACTTTGATAATGAGTTTTTCTAATTTTTAGATGACCTTTTAAGTTTCATATTACCTGAGGATTTTTGAGGTGATAAACATTATTAAAGCTCTTTTTTGCCTTTTACATGAATGAATATGATACTATATATAAATCATAGTTCCAGTAAATTATTGACTATAATGGCATACCAAATCCCTGTTGTCAGTAGCCAGTATAGTCACCATTAGTCAGTGCAATTAGTAGGATCTCATAACAAAGAACTCTAGATAATGCTTGCATATAACTTGAGATAACTTCAAGGATAATTTCACTTTTTTCAAACAAAATTGCCTCTTTATTGAATTAGCAACATAAATATTAATAAATTTATTTTTTATTAAAAAAAAATCAGGGTTAACAATAACAAAACCTCACAACACTATCCTAAATAACACCAGTCAAAACAAAATGAAAACAGCAATCATAATCTATTTTTTTTAAATAGCAACAAATAAGAACTATATACCAAAACCTTTAAGATGCAGTCACTGTTCAGAGGTAAATGTATAGCCTTATGTGTCCTATTATTAAATAAGAAAGAAATAAAAATCAATGAATTAAGTCATTAATTAAAAAGAAATATTCTGAAAACAACAAAATAAACTTAAGAACAAGGAAGGAATTTTTAAAAATTAAAAGTTATATTAACGATGTAGAAAATAGAAAAAATAATTAAATGTTGGTTTCTCTAGAAGACCACCAAGTCTAATAAAAGAAAGAAAATGTAACTAAAAAGATTAGAAATGAGAAAAGAGCTATAACTATAAATATAGAGAAAAATATTTTCAATTATAAGATTATATGTAGAAGACTGGTAAACTGTTAAATAAAAAGGCATGATTTGCTTTAAAGTTGCTACTATTTAAAATTTATACTCAAGAAATAGTAGTTAACCTGTCTAAGCCAAAACCATAGAAGAAAACTTAAATTTTTTTAGAGAGTTATCTTCCACTCACTTACCCTGAAAAAAGCTTGGGCCCTAAACAGTGTGGTGGGTAAGTTCCTCCAAACCTTCAAAGAATTGACAATTCCTACACTCTATACTAATCTAGGACACGGAACAAGATTTTTTTGAAGCTATTTAAGACAGAATTTAAAAATGCAAAGCTATAGTCCAAACATAGTCATGAATATAAATGCAGTTATTCTAATTAAAATGTAAGGAGCTGAATTCAAAGTATTATGCTGAAAGAGGAAAACAAACCCACTATGATGAAACAGGATACATCTCATACAGAAATAATCCAATATTAAGAAAATCTATTAATGTAATTTATTATAACAATAGGCCATATGATCATCTCTTCTTGCCCAGAATACATTTAATATAATTCAGCAACAACTTCCAATAAAATGTTTAGAATGCTTGAACCAGGAAACCACTTCTTTGGCCTGATAAAGATTTATTTCAATCAAACAGCTAACATTCAAAGCTAGTGAAATATTACTGGTATTCCTAAAAAGTCAGGAATAAGAACAAAATTAAGATTAATACCATCATATAACATGTGAGGTATTAATATTGTAAAGAAAGAAAATCACTATTAAGTATATTTCAAGTGATTGTCTACTTAGAAGAGAATCAACTAGAAAAATTAATGAAAGAGTACAGAAAAGTTACCAATTACAGAAATCAATAGCCTGACCCAACAAGGAGCAACCAGTTATAAAACATGAAAGGAATGTGATCCCAACAAAGACATAAAATATCTAATAATACAATTAACAAGAAACACACACCACCTACAAAATTGCTGAAAAATATATAGGAAGCTTTCAATAATCCTGACGTGTGACAAGTTCCTGAATGGCAAAATAACTAGTACAACAATGGGCATTTTCCCCTAATTAATCTATGAGGTTAAAGCAATTCTAAATAAAATGCCAGTTTCTTTTGGAAACTGAGCAAACTATAACTAAAGTTTATCTGGAAGAATAAAAGCACAAATATAGCTGAAAATATTTTGAATAAGAAGAGTAATGCTTACCCCATTAAAAAGTTAATCACACAATAAAGCAGATTACAAAATGACAATAATTAAAACATGGTTCAGGAATATAGAAGGATGCCCCTCCCCCAAAAAACAAGCAAATAAATAATAAATCCAGAAACCACTCAAATATATTTAAGAATTTAATTTTTGATAAGTGTAGAATTTTCAAAACAGTGGAAGAGGGAGTTTTCAGTAAGTGATGATGCAACAACAAAATAAATATTTAGAGCCTTAATCATATCTATATCAAAAAATAAATTCCATTTGGAATAAAGATTTAAATCTAAAAAAATTAAAGGAAAAAATAGACAAATATTTATATAACATTGAGCTGGAAGAAGACTTTTTCAAACACATCACCAAAAGCAGAAATCTTGAAAGGACAAATAGATTTACCTAAATAAAAAATGTAACATTTCTGTATATCAAAGATACTACAAATTAAATTGGTACATATAAGACAAGGGGCAAAGTATTGGCAACATATTGAATAAACAAATGGTTAGTGATTTAAATATATAAAGAGTTCTTACAAATCAATAAAAAATGAACTCCCAACAGAAAAATTAGCAAATGTGTTCATTTATTCCTTTAACAGATATTTATTGTTCACCTAATATGTGCCAGGTATTGTGCTTCAGGCTAGAAACACAATGTTGAAGAATCTAGACATCCAGACACAGTCTCTTTCATTCATTCCAGTATGGGAAACATAGACACAAAAAGTAAATAAACAAATAATTGTACAAATCAAGATAAGGAATTTAAAGAAACAAAGAAGTGAGAAAACAAATGAGAGGAGAGAGGTGAGCACTATCTGCAAACAATGCTCTGGGCAGGGCTTTTTAAAGATGCTATATTTAAGCAGTTATCTAAGGATTGTTGTTGGGGAGAGGCTAACCAAGGAGAGCAGCTTGGCAGAGATAACAGCATTTACTGAGCCCCTGGGGCTTCCCTTGTGGCTCAGCTGGTAAAGAAGCCACCTGCAACTCAGGAGACCTGGGTTTGATCCCTGGGTTGGGACGATCCCCTGGAGAAGGGAAAGGCTACCCACTCCAGTACTCTGGCCTGGAGAATTCCATGGACTCTATAGTCCATGGGATCACAAAGAGTCAGACACAACAGAGCGACTTTCACTTTCGCTAAGCCCCTGTGGGGCAGAAAAGCATGTTGGAGGAACCAGCGTGGCTACATCATAGTGGGCAATAAGAGAGGAGCATAGATAGGGTTGGAGAGATAGGTAGGGGTCAGATTGTGCAGGACTCTGTGAGTCATGATAAAGGGTTTAGATTTTATCTTACAATTTACTCAATTCAATTGAGGAGTAAGGTCATTGTCATCACTCTATGAAGAATGTATTTAAGTGGGTCAAGGGTCATGAGTGAAAGTAGAGACAACAGGTAGGCTGGCTGTCACAATAATCAGGTGAGAACATGATTAGAATTAAGTGATGGCATTGAAAATGAAAAGAAGACATTAAAGATACATTTGGGGGACCAAATGGCTATATTATGCTGGTCTACTTGATGTATGGGAGAGATGAAAAGAATCAAGCACGATATATAGGTTTCTGGCTTGAGAAATTGGTTGTATGGTGGCACTTTTTACTGTAACAGGGGAAACAGGTTTGGGGTGAGAATGTGGAATTAGATTTTGGACATGTTAAGTTTGGAGGATCTGAGTCAATCAAAGGAAGATATTAATTAAGCAAGCAACTAGATATGTGAGTCTAAAACTTAGAGGAAAGATCAAAGTAGGAATCATAAATTTGTAACTTATTAGCATAAAGCCAGGACTTAAATCCATGGCAATTGATAAGATCCTCCTGGGAAAGAACATGGAAAGAAAAAAGGGACCCAGTGGAGGTTTTAACAAAACAAAAACCGTCAACTTTTCAAAGTTAGGCAGGAGATAGAGCATAACATTAGGAGCAAACAGTAAAGCAGGAAGAAAACCTGGACAGAATAGTCTTGAATATGAAAAGAGAACCTTTAAAGAAGCAGGGAGTGGTCAAGGTGAAGACAGGAAAATATCCTTTTGGATAGGATAGGGTAATATGGAAACTCCGGGAGATGGTGAAGGACAGGGAAGCCTGGCTGTTGCAGTCCATAGGGTCACAAAGAGTCAGACATGACTTAACGACTGAACAACAATATGGAAGTGAGTGGAGGCTTCAAATAGGGCACTTTCAGGAGTGGGGGTGGGGGTGTCACACTGTGAAAGTGAACGTAAGGTCAGAAAATGAAGACAATCTATAGGATAATTCCTTAAAGAAGTTTGGTCATGAAAGAGAGCTGAGAAATGGCTAATAGATGAAAAAGATGTGCCTGAGGGAAGGTTTGGTTAAGAGTACTGGAGTGTGTTTGCAGGCTCATGAGAATGATTTATTCAAGACAGAAATTGACATCGCAGAAGAAAAGGGAAAGCCTAAAGAAAAAAGTCCTTGTAGAGGCAGGAAAGGTTGAGATCCAAAGGTTGAGAGGAGGAGCTGGCCTTTGAAACTTCCTCCAGTCACTAAAAGGAAGTTGGTGGTTACCAAGGCAGCTGGGTTGGGAGTGGAGGGTCTTGTGCTGGGAAGATAAAGTTTGTATGTAACATGTATTTTTCAAGGGAAATTTAAAGTAAACAGGGAGGAGGAGATTGGAAAATTTTGAGGAGAGATGAAAAGGTATAAACAGAAGTGGGAAACTGAGACTATAGTAGGAACAATAGCACCAATTTGAGGTTTGAGATAAAGGATTCAAAGTAAAACTGTGATTTTCTTAAAGAAAATGTCCAGCTGTCCCAGTCAGGCCAATGGAAGGCAGACAGTAAAGTTCATTCAGAGTTGAGATTTTACCAGGAAAGTAAATTGAAAAAAATTGAAGTTCAAGACCACTGAGGGGACTATATTTCAAGGAGGATGATAATAGTGATGGATCACAGGATCTAGGCTAGACAAGAAAGTGACAAGGGCTGATAGTGGGGAAAATTAAGTTAATGAATTGTCAGTGAACAAGGGATCCAAGCTGATAGGAAGATGGTGATCACAGTGGAATGACTGATAAGGTGTTAGTTCAGGTCCTCCTAGAAGCTGGGAAAGATTGGGGGCAGGAGGAGAAGGGTGACAGAGGATGAGATGGTTGGATGGCATCACAGACTCAGTGGACATGAATTTGAGCAAATCCTGGGAGATAGTGAAGGACACGGAAGCCTGACATGCTGCAGTCCCTGGGGTCACAAAGAGTCAGACATGACCTGGTGCCTGAATAACAACCACCACTCCTAGAAGCAGACACGGAGGCAGGTTTTAACTTAGAAGACTTTTATTGAGGGGACATCTGTGAAGGAAAGAGGGAAAGAATCAGGAGCAGGGCGTGGTCTTCATACCATAATGCAAGTCTGACACCTAGAAAAGGAGAGGGAGGTTGGGCAAGAAGAGCCTTAGGCTCATGTAGCACGGTTCTAAGAAAGTTTCAGTCAGGCTGCTGAGGAGTACGCAGGCCGAAGTTGCTCGTTGGAGGAGTATGGCGTCTCACTAAATACCCCGACTCTGCTCAGTCACAGACCAAGCAGCCCAGGAGACGCACCAACCTCGGTGCAAACCCAGTAGAGGATGCCCCGGGATGGCAGATTAGAACCTGGGAGCAAGGGCTGATTCGGAGAGGAACAAATGGTCACTGGGTATGAAGTTACACGGAGGGGACTGGAGGCTGGAATTCAAGTTTACCCACAGTTATTGGTCACACGACTCCGGACAGCGCGTGTCACCAGCCTGTGATGATGGGATTTGAGGTGAAGAAGATTAAAATGGGAGCTAGTCTTTGAAGAACTAATAATGAAGGGAAATGACAAGTAACTCGACAAATTAGGAGGAGGAAAGAGGATGGTACTCTCCAGTGGCAAGATTCTCAAAGAAGCCGGGATTGTGGCAGACGGGATGAGGAAGTACTGCTCTCCGAGTAACGACTAGCAGGGAGGCTGTCCTCGCACCCGCCGGCCCTAAGGCACACGGTCCTCCTGAGGGGCTGCGTGGGACAGAGGTCGGTAAAGCGCGGGGTGACGGCAGGGCGGCGGTAGCTGAGGCCCCCGGGGAGATCGCCGACGCCAGAGTGGACTTGAGAGCTCCGGCGGGTGCGGCGGGAGGAGAGGCGCGACGGGCGAGGCCTGAGGTACTGGGCGGCGCGGAGCGCGGCGGCGTCCGGGCGCGGCCGGGCGGCGCCGCTCACGGGGCCGCGGGTTTCCCGAGGCCGCGGGCGGCGTGCTGGCGCTCCCGGGCGGCGCCGCCGCGGAGCTTGGCGCGGCAGCTGGCGGCGGCCTGGCGCGTGGTGACGGCGCCCGCGGGCGGGCAGCGGCTCCCGGGGACGGCCGGGCGCAGGGCGGCGGCGCTGCGGGGCGACGGCTTCCCGAGGCTTCGGCCCGCACGGACGGCAGCGATCCCCAGGGAGAGAGACAAAGACACGCCGGTTAGAAACAGGCCGAACGCGCCGGCGCCTCCCCGCTAATTCAAGGAGCCGCCAACCCCAACTCAGCGCGATGCCATTTCTGCCCAACAGGTTGTTTGTCGTAGCCACAGGAGATAAACCTGTGTTCATCAGGGGAAGACAGCATCCAACTGAAGTGTCATTAAACATGTTCTTAGCCATTTAGGAAAAGGTATCAAAACCCTTAAATTCTTTTGACCCAGAAGTTCTAGTTTGCGAGTTTTCCCTTAAGGAATAATTATGAATACCTGCAAAATTTTCATACGGGGTATTCACTGCAATATCTATAACAGCAAAAATACAACAGGCAAAATGAAACAGCAATTTAAAGAAAAACTGGGACTATCCTGTAGCCAACAATGAGATAAAAGTCTTAAGAGTTGATACTAACCTGTTATTAAAAGAATACCGGGATATAGTATCTATTCATATGGAAAGGTATACTAGATAGGATAAAAAAAAATTGCTTAATCCTCATTTGTAGTGTATGGGAATGGGTGTATATATATGTGTGTACATGTGGATACATAACACTACACACCATACATGTATAAAATAATGGAAACACTCCAAACTGTTAGGTGGTTATCTTCAGGCGATGAGGCTACAGGTCAATCTTTACAATTTCCCAAATTGTATTCAATAAGTGTATCTTTATAATAAAAAATTCAAGCAACTTAATAATAGGCATTTAGTCCATTCTTACATACCCATTCTTTCTACCAATTCAAAATTATGTTTTACGTTGTGTAGCAAAGTGATGGACATCAAAAGATTCTAAGAATGAATGAATGACTTCCACAGAAGTAATTTATCCTCCTCAAAAGTTCTGAGTAAATCACAATATTTCAGAGCCGTTTATGTCTTAAACATTATGCACTGAATCAAAACCACTGTCTTCTGTTAAGTTATACCTTTACTCAATTAAGTATTCCTACTTCAGGTGAAAAAGACTTTCTGAGTTTCTAATGAACCTAATTTGATTTGTAATCTCCACAGACTTGGGAACACAAAGTTTGCTGGGAAAAAAAAAGTTACCACACTTTTGGAACAAATGTTTTAGGTAATACCAATGTTTTAACAATGTATTCAATAATTTGCTCTTCAACTTGAAAGAACTTAGTGGGAGCAAAACTAAAGTATTACAATAAACTAGTCAAAACCTTTTATCTTGGTATTCCAGTCATAACAAATTTAAGTTTTTAGCACTTAACACCAAGGGAATCTTTTGGGTGATACTAAAATTTTATACCACCATAACAAATGGAAGGAATTATAAGGCTTTGTTATTAAACTGATAGAAGATCCATTAATACATAAATTCCAGATCTCAGAACTGTGAGATTTTCCTTAACTTTTCCATAATTTTGGATTTTCATAAATCCAAGCTTAGATGTTTATTGGAATGTTGCTTAAACAGAGGATGAGGTACTGATCAACCACACCACCCTGCAAGTTTCCTTCCCTCTGTAGGTAGGCATGGGATAAAACAATCATGTCTAGACATTCATTTTTGTAAAAATTTTTTAAAAATCATCAGAAATAAAACATACAGAAAGAAAAAATACTAACTGGCCAAAAATTTGTATTAACCAACTGCTGGAACAAAAAGGGTATGTGAACTTTTTATAAAGCAGTGTCTCTCCAAAATCCTTATTTTACACCAAATGATTTAACATAGCAGGATTAAATGCAGATAAGACAGAAGTACATTTATTTTTGATGCTATCATCCAACTTTCATTTGGTGTGTTGTACAGCAATTTCAATTCAACATTTTTGAGTGTTATGTTTCAAGCACTGTGCTCAGACCAAAAAAAAAAAAAAAGATAACTTGAGATTTCTCCCTTTGAAAAGCTCTATCTAGAAAATTACCTTCAGATTATTCAGATAACTCCAACCCTAAGGCTAACCTGAATCCCTAAATCACCCTTCAGCCCTGCCAAAGCTTTTCATCTCATTATTCTACAGACGAGCTTTCTAATTTCCTGTCATTCCTTTGCTCAGATTCATCCAGAGCGTCCCACTGTTTCCACACTAGCGAAGTTATTAGTTCTTATAACCTTTCAGGGGAGTCAAAGACTAGTGAGATTCTGACTAGACATGGACTTTGTCTTCCAGAAGCATGCACAGAAATGCATACATACACCATATACTTCACTGCACTAGAAACTGATTTCCTGAACATAAGCAATATACAAAAAGCAGCATTTACAAAGAAAGGAATCCCTCCTTCATCCTTTCTTGCAGGAAAACTAGTGACTTCCTGAAAGAAATTTAAAAATTTTAATGGCTCAGCAGTAAATCTCAGTAAAAACCTGGCTTGATTTGAAATTCTAATATGGTCTTTGACATAATAACACATAGATAACCTTCAATAATCAATTGTAACTTTATTCTCCATGGCCGTTAAGTATTGAATTCCTTGACTCAAAAAGGTACACAGAACCAAAGCCGAATTCCATAGAATGCTTTGTCAGTGTGTACTAGAACACTGAATTCCTCCCAGAGTTTCAAGCCAAAGTCAAGTCCCATTATTTCCTCTGCCTTCAATTTCAATTAAGACCTCTGGAAAGGCAGCAAATTTCTGTCTAGTAGAGAAAAACATCATATTCTGTTCCCGTCTCTTGGCAATACCTCTTGGAAAGGTGGTAACAGCTGCTGACATGGAAACAAATGAGGCACAATGACATGTGGCTATCCCTTCCTCATCAGAGAAGGAAAACCATGATGCATGCCTGACGTCACAGGTGCACATCTGACCTCAGAGTGCTATCAAACTTTTTCTACCATTTGAGTAATTATCAGACAGTAGGGGAGAGAGATTATTTTGAAGATGTTGACAGCCTTTCCAATTTCCAAAGAGTCCGAAAATGAAATTGGTGATGACATGATAGAGCACATGAAAATGGGAAGCCTGATGTACCAAGAGGCATCAATAGTTTTATCCAGTTACATGATGAATGGAAATGGCATGGGGCTCATTTTTTTCCAACTATGGAGTAAATGATATCATTTGACAAGCAGTGCCTCAATTCTCTTTCATGGACCTCATTTAAGAAACTTCACATCAAACCACTTGACTCTCCACTCCCCTAACATACAATGTTCTCTCCCTTCTCTCATGTATTCAAATACTCAAGACCCTCAGCCATTCTAATAAGCTTTCCCTGATTAACTGCAGTCTTAAAATGACCTATCCATTTTTTTTTTATGAATTCCCGCAATGTTTTCTATTTATGACTGTCCTAAAGTGTGTATTATCATGATACCACCAGCTTCAAAAATGCACTATAATCTGTATTTTTACAAACATCAGAAAGAGCTGTGGCAATTTCTCCAGTTTCCCTAAACCTATTTTGCCATTTTTAAAAGAATAACTTATCCCCAGAATGATGGAGAGGAGAAAGCTGACAATTGTTGCTGGAGTGACAGATCAACTGACCTCAATTATTCCTCTCTGTACTCATTTTGATACACAAAATTTGATTTTTCAAGTGTATATTTGCCAGATCCGTAACGTCATTGTTGACTGTTGAGTTTACCACCATTGTACTTCTACCCCTAGATTGTCCAACCATGCCTCCCAACTCCCATGGTCATCCTACTATTCTAAGAATTCAGACCACTTTCAAAATAACTTTATGAGAAAGAATTTAAGCAGATCTGAAATGAAGATAAACTGATTAGATGGAAAAGCCTACAATTAACATCATCTATTCAAATAAGATATAAAATTATCTACATCCTAGAGCTGAGCAATAACTTGAAGATTATCTCTTTCAATAGATTCACATTATAGATGGAAGAACTGTGGAGAATGGGGTATTTTGGAATAAGAAACTTAAATTTTAAAAGTATCAATATTTCAACAACAAAAGGATAGCAGAATCATGTAAAGCCAAAAGGGATTGGCCTAATCCATTAGCTCATGGATTCAACACTAATAATAAATGCAATTAAGGAGTTAAAAGAAAAAGAAATTAAACAATGAAAGTAACTCAAAATGTGAAAGATGAGATTGATTAGTAAGCCAAAGAAATGGCCCAAAAGATCGTCTTTGACATTAAAATACATCAAGGTAACCCGAACTTAACAACAGTTACACTTATTATCATTTATTGTATGCCAGGCATTGGGCTGTTTGAATTACATTAGTGCAGTTTTATTAAACTCTAATGCAGAAAAACTTTGCTAAAGGAGAAAGAAATCAAGAAAGCAAAAGCTGGCCATCTGTCTGCATTCTGGTCTACTAGAAAGGATGCTCTGAAAATTGATGAATATCTGGTCTGAGTGGCAAGTATATTCCTATGGGAACACTGAACGTATCATACTACCAGAGCTTGCAGATAATGGTCACTAAGAGCTGATTCAATGTTCATCAAGAAACCTTCAGATTATAGTTAGTTTTCCATGTATGTTTGTCTACTGGGGGAGATTACACTGAACCATAAACAGAAGTCAGTGTCCCTGATATATCTCATGACAAACTTAAAAACTAGTATTTTGGGCGTCCCAGGAGACAAAGGTTCATATAGTCAAAGTGACGGTTTTTCCAGTAGTCATAAAAGGATGTGAGAGCTGGACCATAAAGAAGGCTGAGCTCTAAAGGATTGATGCTTTTGAACTGTGGTGCTGGAGAAGACTCTTGAGAGTCCCTTGGAGAGCAAGAAGATCAAAGCAGTCAATGCTAAAGGAAATAAATCCTGAATATTCACTGGAAGGACTGATGCTGAAGCTGAAGCTCCAATACTTTGGCCACCTGATGCGAAGGGCTAACACATTGGAAAAGACACTGATACTGGGAAAGAGGGCAAGAGGAGAAGGGGGCGACAGGATGAGACAGTTGGATGGCGCCAATGAACAGGAGTTTGAGCAAACCCTGAAAGTCAGTGAAGGACAAGGAAGCCTGGCCTGCTACAAACCATGGAGTTGCAAAGAGTCAGACACGACTGAGCAACTGAACCATAAAGGTGGCTCAGTGGTAAAGAACCCACCAGCCAACAGGGAGATAACAGTTTGATCCCTGGGGCAGGGAGATCTCCTGGAGAAGCAAACAGCAACCTACTCCAGTATTCTTGCCTGGGAAATGCCATGGACAGAGGAGCCTGGCAGGCTACTGTATAGGCAGTCGCTAAGATATGACTTAGCAACTAAACAACATCATTGTGGCATTTATACTTAAATATTTATCTATGAGACTGGCTAGAATGACACAGTCCTCAAGCACCCAGTCACCTTGCTAGCTGAATCAATAGTGGCCCTAGATGAACCAATAGGACCAGCTTTAGAAAGCAGTGACCATGTCAAAGTTAAGTGTGAGGTCTAGCAGGGAGGCTAGCCTGCCCTCTCTGTCTTGCTGTTCACCATCTTTAAATTACGATGCCATGTGATTTTCAAACACATGCATACAAAAACAATTTAATTCAAAATGGGAATAATGGAATAAGGAGGAACAAACTACAGCATTGTTTCTCCATGTTCCAGTGCACTAACTTGTGAATTTAGAGTTTAGTTTCTACAGCAGAGAAGGCTGAAGATTTATTTTTGTTTTTCTGGCACCAATAAGTAACTGTTTCATCTATTAAAAGAATTAGTCACCTAAGCAAAAAGTAAATGTTCAAGAACTGGACATATAAACTTTTACTGAACAATAAATACCAAAACGTTTCTCATGTCCACAAATATATGCAATATGCAGTTACTTAACAGGTTTTGTTTTTGTTTGGGGTGTTTTGTCAGTTTTTGTTTTCTAACGACATCTCCAGAGGCGCAAGATCTAGTAATAAATACAGCCAGGTCCTAACATGACTTATCACAATTCTTGACAAGATGTTCACAGCATCACATCAAGAATTCCAAAGTCAGAATGCAGTTAGGACCCTGTGTCCATGGTCAGGGAGAACACACATAGAAGCTGTACCAATGCTATGAACCTCATGGATACAATTTTATTTATACTACTACTGAATTTTAACTACTGTGGTATCAGTATGAAAATACACTTTTAGTCTGGTTAACTTTTTTCCAATCAATAATGGAGTTATAATTAATACTATTTTCAAACAGAATTAGTAAATGATATGTGGAGAAGTACTGCCATCTTTAGGGAGAATGCAGGATTACTAGTAATCAAATATAAACATTCAGCCTCTATGAATCCTATCATGGACACTTGGTACGGTACACTTTTTTTTCAATGGATTTGTCTTCTGTGATACAGTTTGGTCCAAAAGATCTAAAATCAAGCAGTTTTAACAGGCCCCATTAATGTATGAAAAATAAAGCAATAATTTCACTGACAGATAAGCTAGCCAAACTAAACCGTGAATGATCGAAATTAAGGATATATGTTTATACAGATGACATGAGTCATCCCAAAAAGATTAAACATGAGTCATCTCAAAAATAAAAGTTATAAACCATTTTAAGAAACAAATGAAAAACTATATTTCTGTGATTAGCATATGAAGTTGGAGATTTTTAAATTTAGAAAATAAATATTTGTGGTTTAATATTTATAGCACCACTGCTTATCACTGGCACTGAGATATAAAGCTGTTTGGAACATACCATACAGGTTTTTACACAAGTTTAAAAGTAAATGATTTCCTTGAAAATTTCACCTACCATTTCTCATATGGAAAAGAAAATATCCCAATAAGCTATTTTTGGTAACTAGCAGTAATAATTATTATGCACATTTCACTAATTTTTTAACTTTAATATTTATCATAAGTAAATCAATGGCCATGATCTCTCTGAAAGAAACATGAAATACCACACTATGTTGCACATGAGGTCCTCAATCTGATACGCTAAAAGGAAAGAGTAACACTTTGTTCGCATTAACAAAAGTTAGTTGTCTGATAGGATATATAGTAAAACGGAAAGTTCATGGACCAAGGCATAAAAATATATGAGTTCTACAATTTTCAGACTTAATGCTAAAAAGTGAAAGAAAAACAAAAAACCCACCAGGAACAGAAAAGTGTGTATAAAGGTGAATATATACATTTATATGATTATATACACATAAAACATCACGAAAGCCCAAGAAAACTGGAAACTAACTTCTTAACTCAGGGAAGGAGAATAAGAGAACCAAGAGATAGGGTAGGAAAAAAACTTACCTTTCACAGTACATCTCTTTGTATTGCTTAACTTTGTTAACATGTATACGTTGTTATCTACTAAAATCATCTTTAAGAGATAGCTGGTCTCTATTCCTGACTTCTTCATTGACTTCATGCAATCACTTACCTCAGTTTTCTCCACTTAAAATGAGGTTAAACTACATCTCTAGAGTTCCCATCTACAATTCAACAGAATTCTGGCTTAAAAGAAGGTATATACAGAATGTATGTACCAGATGGCTAAATA
Organism: Cervus canadensis; assembly: GCF_019320065.1. Taxonomy (NCBI): domain Eukaryota; kingdom Metazoa; phylum Chordata; class Mammalia; order Artiodactyla; family Cervidae; genus Cervus; species Cervus canadensis. Next base: position 86,758,289 of record NC_057388.1, read on the forward strand.
AAATAACTATGAGCCTTACTTTGCAGCCTGCTCTGTTCCCATTAGGCTACAAAAGCAGCATAGTAAGCAAAAGAGTCTGGAAAGAAAATTTATGTTTGTGAACTTGATAAAAGTTTGTCTTCTTTCTTTTTATTCTGTTCCAAAAGTAAAAATATGGCTAGTCCTGGGAGTTCCTTGATGGCCTAGTGGTTAGGATTCTGGATTTTTCACTGCTGTTGGCTTGGTTCAATCCCTGGTGGGGGAAATGAGATGCCACAAACTACACCCAACAAATACATCAATAATCTGGCTAGTCCTCCTTTTATACACATACACACACACACACACAATTGCTTCTAAGGTACAGATTCTCAAAACATTTTGATACATGAGTAAATATTAAAAATAATTATAAAGAGGTAGAATCTTTGTGGAGGCTTTTAAATGGATTCTGAGGCAGGAAAAAGCTGAAAAATCACCCCTGTATTCCCCTAAAATTGGCCCAAGAACCTCCTAAAAATCCTTCATAATCTTCATAAATACAAGATACCAGCAGACCCAGGGTAGCCAAGGGTAGAGCAATAGAAGCTTTAGACCAGTAAAAACAGGACATGAAGAGAGGACACGGACATCTGAAGAATAGAAAATGGGGACTGATGATCCATTCATTCATGACCTTACATGCTGCAGAGCAAAACTGTCAGTCTTGAGTCTCAGTGGGCTTAGAGTATAATCATGGGGACCCTGTAGTTAAATAATGATGCACTAATAACAAAGGATGAAGAGGGGGGGAAAAAAAGAAAAGTGTTCCAAGTTCATCAGAGGAAGAGGTCACCATGGGCTGGAGCTACAAAGAACAGATTCACAGAAGAAGCAGAACTTAAAATCTGTGTGATAAGCAAAATGATGATGGAAACATGAACAAAATTAAGTCAGTTTAGTTTTAGTCATAGTTTGATTTTAAATAGTAACTTGGCAAAAAAAAAAAAGAATTATGTTGCCACATTTTCTTGACAGAATACAGGAGTGATGACATACTGAAGATTTATCAAACGTGACAAACAGGCTCAAATATAAGATTAATATGCATCTAGATACAATTTTTAACAGGGCAGGGTTCTAAAGTATGAGAAAACCATACCTATTCCAGAACATTTGGCCATCCTCTTCCAGTATTTTCTTGCAAGTTACTGGCATTATTTCCTATCACAACCTTCACACTCGAGTTAGCTCCACCCAAAATGTACAAAATGAGGAAGTCAAGAGGTGCCAGTTCTACTTTTCCATTGATTACAATTGTGAGTTGGGTCTGGGTAATTCAAAGAGTTATGTGTGCTTTACTACATGAAAAAATGTCAAAACAAAACAAAACTATCCTCTCAAGAGATTCTGTAACCATATGAACTACGGAAATAATACAGAACCACATAATCACTTTAGGAAAAATATATAAATTCAAGGTGTTATTTATGAATACAGTGTTATGTGGCTTCTGCTTGATTTCCTCAACATAAATCTTACCCTTATCCTGGCTCCAGTTTAGTCTCCTCAATGCTATCAGAGGCTCCTGGTTTTTAAAATCCTTCAACAGCTACCCCAAATTTTAAAAGTATGATTCAAACTACTCACTTGGTATATAAGACCTTTCTTGATTTGGCTGTAATTCCTTTTCCTGGTTTATATGGGGTCTCATGTCCTCTGTACCTACCTGGAAAGTTTGCCTAACTAACTCTTTCAAAACTCAACTTAAAAATGAATGGATGAATTATGAAAAGCCTTCGCCAATCCCAGTGTGCCTTACAATTCCACTTCTGTGTATCCTTATAATGTGTTCTTCTTTCACAGTACTTGAAAAAAGGAACTGCACTTCTTTCTGTAATCCTAGCACCTAACTCAGTGCCTCGCACAAGCAGGAGCTCAAAATGTCTACAAAATGGATACAGTCAGCCTAAGACAGTGAAATCTGAAGAATATTCATGAAATTCTTTGACTTTTGAAACCTGAACAGGCTCCATGGGGAAGGGGAGTTTAATTTGCTTATTGTGTCTATATTTTTTTTTTTTCATTGTGTCTATATTTTAAAATAATTTTTTCATTTTCCATTCAATAGAAGTTTGCTAAATTAAGATCTTTAATCTTTAAAAGGCAAATAAATACCTCATGTAAAACACAACTAGTCCTTCGAGTAATAAATACTTTAATTAACATGTGGTGCAAAGGCCTGAATCACTCAAGAGGCTAAAAAAGAATCTGGGTTAACTCAACTTAGCAAATACCTGTTTGCCTGCATGGCTAGGGCACCACCTATGCATTTATAACAGGTAAACAAACCTTAGGGGCCACCACCCTACAGCCCCCAAATCAACTACAGTCACATCAGCATTAGCGTGAGTGTGGGGTAATGCAACTGTTGACTCATATCCTTAGGGAAATAAACGCAAATGGCAGAAGGGAGAAGCCCATTATTACTTCAGAAAGGCCAGAACTATAGACCAAGGTCCGGGAAAATGTAGGAAGCTTCTAAAGCTTTTCTGCCTTTGCTATCTCCTGTTTTCATATACTGATAAGCTATCTATTATTCATCCACTCATTCAACAAAGATTTTTTTAATGTCCCAAGCATTGTGCTAGGCACAGGCTCTATACAACTCTCCCAGTCTCTTACATAAATCTCTCCAGTGGGAAGACACATGCTAAACAAATTAATGCACAAATATAAACATAACTAAAAATTATATTAACTGACAATGTGGGAAGGAACATGAAACAGAACTATAAGGGAGATAATTTTAGACTGTCTTTATTTAGAAGTGAAATTTAAGCTGAGACCTGACAATGAGTAACTTAGTTGAGCAGTGAACACACAGTAACAACAGATCTGTCTGTGTTTTAGGAAGATGGTTCTGACAGCAGCATGGAAGACAGATTAGAGGTCAGTTAAGAGATTACTGCAGCAGTGTAGGTAAGAGATAGGAGTCCTAACTAAACTATTAATACCAAAGGTGGAGATGGCAAGGAGAAGCCAAATGTGAGACACATCCAAAGGCAGGATGGACGGGCACTGACCACTGATCGATCAGGTAAAGTATGTAAGAGAGAGAAAGAAGTCAAAGTAGTTCCTAGGATTCTAATTAGCCCAGGTAACCAGGAAGGTAGGAGTGTAAATAACTAAACAGGGAACACACAGAGGAGAAACAAGCTTAAAAAGAAGCTAAGTTGGGTTTACTGAGTTTCTGTTGCTTTTAAGTAAGATATGGAGAAATATCCAGGTGGAGATGCTTGACACATAACTTTGAAAACAAATGGTCTAATAATCAGAATCACTAGACTAGAAAATAGGTCTGGGGTCATCTTCACAGAAGTAATAAATGATGCTTTAGGAGAGAGGAATCAGCGAAGGAGTATTAAAAAAGAAAAAGGAGTAAGGAAAGTCTGATCATGTTTAAAGGCCTAGAAACAAAACAAAAAGTCAGTGCCAAGAGAGGAAGAATCAGAACTCACAGAAGTGTTAGTTCAATAAATATTTATCAGCATCCACCACGTTCCAGGGCTTCCCTGATGGCTCAGATGGTGAAGAGTCTGCCTGCAATGCAAGAGACTCAGATTCGATTCCTGGGTCAGGAAGATACCTTGGAGAAGGGAATGGTTACTCACTCTAGTATTCTTGCCTGGAGAATTCCATGGACAGAGGAGTCTACAGTCCACGAGGTTGCACAGTCAGACACAAATGAGTGACTAACACACACACACACATACACGTTCCAGAGTCCTTAAGATGCTTAAAGACACAAATAGATAACTTCAATTTAGTTGTATATGGGGCACTATAGGAACACACAAAAGGGAAACCCAGCCAAACCCAGATCAGGATACACTCAATGAAAAAAACAGTGTCTGAGCTAAAGTTTTAAAATTAAGTGAAATCATGCAAAGAAAACCGGTAAGGACAAAAAAAATGAAATCAAGAGAATGCCTCTAGATTTCTGAAATGCTCAGCAGGATAAAAGGTTATACAAAAGAGCTGGAAGAAGCTGAGAGGCTAAAGTGAGTAAACTGGTAAGTGATTTAAATTGGTAAGAACAGAGTCATTCTTAGAAAAAAGAAGAGAACCAGATGATGAAAAAAGTGGACAAGAGATTTTGGTAGGGGAATTCCCTGGTGGTTCAGTGAATAGGAATCTACCTGCTAATGCAGGGGACATGGTTCGATCCCTAGTCCTGGAAGATTCCACAAGACATCTAGCAACTAAAGCGTGGGCACCACAACTATTGAGCCCGAGTGCTACAACCACTGAAGCCCATGCACCCAGGGCCTGTGCTCCACAATGAGAGAAGCCACTGTGATGAGAAGTCCGAGCGCTGCAATGAAGACCCAGTGCAAGCAAAAATAAATAAGTAAATAAATAATTTCTAAAAAGAGATTATACTTATATTTTTTTAAAAGGTTTTGGTAGGAAGTTTACAGAAGATTTTGGGGGAAATGTTACAGAAGGGAAGGTTGAGTGAAGCTGCCAAGCTGTGTGAGGATTTGGGAAGAGATGGGTAAAGAAAACTTAAATGAAGTTTGCTGAGCTTAATGTAATTGTACCTTTCTATCTTCTTAGAAGATTTCTGTAAAACTGTAAAAGGTTCATTTTCCAAAGCTTTGGAAGTCTGTCTGTTTCTTTTGGATGCAATACCATGCTGAGACCAGCCCAAAGTGATCCAGTCATAAGTGACCATGAAAATGTTGGAAACGTAAATTTCTGTAAGCATTAATGGTCATAGGGGCTTCCCTTGTGGCTCAACTGGTAAAGAATCTGTCTGCAATGCGGGAGACCAGGGTTTGATCCCTGGGTTGGAAAGATCCCCTGGAGAGGAGAAAGGCTCCCCACTCCAGTATTCTGGCCTGGAGAATTCCATGGACTGTACAGTCCATGGGGTCACAAAGAGTCGGATACTACTGAGCAACTTTCACTTTTCACAATGGTCACAGAGAGGTCAAGTACAATGAAAGCAAGAAGGCATTAGGTTTAGCATTTATGTGGTCACTGATGCCCTTCAAGTGAACTTTCAACAGAAATGTAGGGGAAAGAAAAAACTACAGATGATTCACACGTGAAGGGTATAGGCATGGCTCAATATTGTCCTTCATTCAATAAATATTTACTGAATGCCTACTATGTACCAGGAACTACCCTAGGCGCTGGAGAATCAATGATGACCAAGGCACAGGTCTCCTGAGAGTCTGATGGAGAGGGGAGACAACAAAATAGGCAACTACAGTAGTGAAAATAGTGCTCAAGTAAAGTACTGTGAGAGCCTAATGGAAATTTAGAAAGCCAATGCCTAAAGAAAGGCAATGCCAAAGAATGTTGAAACTACCGCACAACTGCACTCATCTCACACGCTAGTAAAGTAATGCTCAAAATTCTCCAAGTCAGGCTTCAACAGTACGTGAACTGTGAACTTCTAGATGTTCAAGCTGGATTTAGAAAAGGCAGAGGAACCAGAGAGCAAATTGCCAACATCCACTAAATCATCGAAAAAGCAAGAGAGTTCCAGAAAAACATCTGCTTTACTGACTATGCCAAAGCCTTTGACTGTGTGGATCACAACAAACTGTGGAAAATTCTTCAAGAGATGGGAATAACAGACCACCTGACCTGCTTCTTGAGAAATCTGTATGCAGGTCAAGAAGCAATAGTTAGAACTGGACATGGAACAACAGACTGGTTCCAAATTGGGAAAGGAGTACATCAAGGCTGTATATGGTCACCCTGCTTATTTAAGTTATATGCAGAGTACATCATGCGAAACACCAGGCTGGATGAAACACAAGCTGGAATCAAGATTGCTGGGAGAAATATCAATAACTTTAGATACACAGATGACACCACCCTTATGGCAGAAAATGAATCAGAATTAAAGAGCCTCTTGATGAAAGTAAAAGAGGAGAGTGAAAAATTTGCCTTAAAACTCAACATTCAGAAAATTAAGATCATGGCATCCAGTCCCATCACTTCATGGAAAATAGATGGGGAAACAATGGAAACAGTGAGAAACTTTATTTTTTTGGCCTCCAAAATCACTGCAGATGGTGACTGCAGCCATGAAATTAAGACACTTGTTCCTTGGAAGAAAATCTAAGACCAACCTAGATAGCATATTAAAAAGAAGAGACATTGCTTTGCTGACAAAGGTCCATCTAATCAAAGCTATGGTTTTTCCAGTAGTCACATATGGATGAGTGTTGGACTCTAAAGAAAGCTGAATGCCGAAGAATTGATGCTTAACTGTGGTGTTGGAGAAGACTCTTGAGAGTCCCTTGGACTGGAAGGAGATCCAACCAGGCAATCCTACAGGAAATCAGTCCTGAATATTCATTGGAAGGACTGATGCTGAAACTGAAACTCCAATACTTTGGCCGCCTGATGTGAAGAACTGACTCATTTGGAAAGACACTGATGCTGGGAAAGATTGAAGGCAGGAGAAGGGGATGACAGAGGATGAGATGGTTGGATAGCATCACTGACTCTATGGACATGAGTTTGAGTAAGCTCCAGGAGTTGGTGATGGACAGGGAAGCTTGGTGTGCTGCAGTCCATGGGGCTGCAAAGAGTCGGACATGACTGAGCGACTGAACTGAGCTGAATGGAAGTTTGACAGTGAAAGTAAAGAGGAAAGGATGGCAGTAACTAGACTGAAGATAGTCTGGAAGGGAAGTTCACTTATTGATTGAAAGGAATTTGGGCATGTTTGTAGGTCGAGGGGGAGAAGTTTGGGGAAAGGAAGATAGAAATGGGGAGGAAGACAGAGAGAAGGGTTGCTGGAGGAAGGTTTAAGGAAGACTGGCAAGGGTAGAAGTGCTAAGTTTGGAAAAGAAGAACATGTCTTCCTTCAAAGAACCAAAGACAGAAGACAAAAAAATAACTGTGATGCCAAAGGGGAGTGTAAAGAAATGTTTCCTACTTTTGCCATGATATAGGCAAGGCTGCCTCTTATTAAGGAAGCAAAATAGGGCTGAAGGCTTTAAGAGCAAGGTAAAAGTTCTGAAGAAGTGATGTGAGAATCAGATAACTGAAATAACTAATTCTAATTCCTAAGATAACATAAATAACAGGAGAGGCAATCAACAACTCTATACTTTGTTTACATTTGGGAGTGGAATATAAAAGTGAAATGTGAACTGCATTTCACAGAATTCCACAGACATGAATTAAACAAGGGCAAATCTTAAAAAAAATTATCAAAAAGTCACTAAATGTATACCCATACAGTGCAGAATTGACTACAGACTATTTATCAGGGTACACAGTCAACACAGCACTCCCATGAAACTGAACCTGTCACCATTACTTAGTAGCAACAGCAGAAGTTAGGAGGGTCAAATAAAAAAGTCAGGAAAGAGAAGCCATCAGTAACAGAAACAAAGAGAAATACACAGGCAGAGAAGCTATATAGATTAGAAGATGAGGTAATAGGAAAATAAACTTAAAAGCAAAGACATATTATGGACTAAAATAAGCCTGAAAATAACTGATGTAATGTTCCTGCTTTCCTTCTCTCCTTCTTCAACATTCTCTTAGCACCAATTATATGCCAGGTACACTGGGAGGCATCAGGGATACAAAGACAAGATGTAATTCTTACTTGTAAACTCAGAATATGTTCTTGTACCCATAGCCTAATGTTTACAATAAACAATAAAACTGAAAGCTGTTCTGAATTTTGCTACTAAAAATTACACTTTGTTCTATATTAATCGCAAAGAAGCAAAATTATATCAAAAAGTTTAACAATTTCTTGAACAATTAGCAAAAGGTGCTGCCAAAAATAAGCCACCCATAAAATAATATGCTCTAACTTAATAAACTGCTGTCCATCTTGACTTTATCACAGTTGTTACATCTGACTTTTTCTTAAACGGTTGGATCAATACCAACAAAAAGGCAACAAATATCAAATGGCAAAGCAAGATAACAGAAACTGCTTGCCAAGTGCTGGAAAGTATTTTGGCAGCAAACTCACAGCAATTGTAGTGATCACTGTAACCGAATTAACATATATTTTTTGAGCTCATGAGCCAGGCATTGTGCTAAGTATACTATATATATCATTAAACTTTTATAAATTCCCACAACAAACCTACATATACCATAGTTTCTAATACTGTCATTTTACAGGCAAGAAAACTGAAGCTTAGGAAAACTAAGTAATTTGCCCAAACTACAGTTAGTAAGCAAAGGAGACATGGCTTGAACTCCAGTTTGCCTGATTCTTGAAAACCCATGCTTTAACCACGGTGCGATTCTGTTTTCCCAGAAGGGAATGGTGCCAGACACATGATGACACTCAGTAGTGCCTGTCGTTGAAGGAATGAATGAGACGATATAAAGCAGCTATTGCAGAGTATGCCCAAATGTGGAAAACACAAGAAGAGCAGAAGCAGTACTTTAAGGATTCACTAAATCACCAACTCAAATTGTGCAGCATAATTGTGGGTGTCTGGAAAATCGCAGCAACTGACAGAACGGCCTAATATGCTGTTACAGGAAATGGAATGGCTCTTTTTGAGTGGAAACTCCAGGCTGTCTCCGAATCTACAAAGCCAAAGATGGAAACAGCACCAGGCGGTTCAGGAAAGGACCTGCAGGTGCTGATCAGAGAACTCTTCTCACATTTTTCTCAGCAGGGAAAGGACTGTTGATGCTATACTAACAAACAGTCAAGCCCACAGGTTACCTTTAATTCTATCACCTTTAAAGTGGAAGAAAATCACGTAGACTGGAAAGGTTATGATATTCTGAAAGTGAAATACCGATCCCTCTTTTAGAAGTCTGGCACCAAAAACTCCCTTTTACTGGGTCCAGGGCCATGTTTTACAGCACTGACTCTGCTATCATGATCACCAACAGCAGGACCAACGTTCCCAGGAACAGCCAAAGTATGGCCAGCAACCCACAAAGAGGCCTGGTATGGGAGATTTGCCCAACAAGAATGCAGCCAATGGAACCAATCAGATGTCTCCTGTAGCAGTCTAAATTCAAGCTATATGGAGAGGGAAAGTAGCCGAAAGACACTGAGAAGGCAAGCAGCAGAAGTAATGAGGCAATTTCGTACCGCACTAAGATAGCAAATGAGGTAAAAGGTTTTTTTTCCTTTTTTTTTAAAGGTAAAAGCAGAGTCTGAGAAGGGCTAATAGCAGTCGAGAAGCCATACTCCCACTGCTAAGAGAGTAACACCCAGTCACTAGAGTTGCATTACTTTTTCCTGGTTTCTCTAGTACTTAGTTGAACTCTACATGGTGAAGCCAGTCTGTATGATTATTCCTAGACTCTCTTAATGCCGAGCCATTTCTCTCTTATTTCCCCACAATGCTCTCAAACAAACCTCTCTTTACCAGCTATGGATCAATTTTAAAACTCTGTGCTTGCAAGAATAAAGAGAGTAGCATGATGCTTTATAAAGGGTGCACATGGATTCACACATGTGCAATCAGATGACCCGGCAACTTGAGTGGTGGCGAGGTCTCACTTCCATCTTGCAGAATCTGTGGTTTGAAGACACTGTGTTCTTTAGTTTCAGTTAACTGTCTCAGAAAGAAACGACCTTCAAAGAAGTATCTTAAACCTCACAAATTAACAATTCATATCATTACAATTATACACTTAGAAACTGAAAAGAGATCCAGGGCAGATAAAGGCAACAAAACCATCTCCTTTAAAAGTTTCTTCCTCTGGTATGTTTTTGTATGTATCCAAATTTCAAGGCAAATAAGTGATTTTGTCCACTTGCAATCATAAGGAACAACAGGTGGCTAGTCAGGACAGCCAAAGAAAGGATAAATTGGAAAATCATGAAAACGTGGTGAGGAAAGTTTAACTTGGGGATATAAATATCAAAGATGACTCACAAATTTCACTAAGTGTGTTCATGCCTAACTCTATGACAATCCCATTTAGCCCATCTTATGTCTTCAAAGCCTGCCCATTCAAAGGAAACGAGAATGAAGCTCAGAAAGTCTCAAACATCTACAACTGTCCAAATGTTGGGTTCCAAGGAACTCAATAAATAATCTAATGGGCAAAAGGCATGAAAATGGCATGGCCACTCTCCTACAGAAGCTTATATAGAACGATTCTAACAATTTATATGTCAAAAACCCAAGAACATTACAAAAAAGTCTTCTCCCCTGAAAGTTATTTTTTCCATATAATTCAATCACTTGTGCACACAATGTTCCTAGTATTTGGCTATTTTTTTTTCCTTAGAAGTATTCCTCACTTTTTCTTCTCATCCAAAATAAAAACTACCAGACACAACCAGGTACTTTGGAATTTAGGTCTATCAAAGCATCGATGTAGCCAAGAAGAGTCTCAACTTTTTAAAAATATTATTTTTGCACAGCTTAGAAAGAAACTCTAAAAGCCACAGTTCCATTTTTCAGAGCTAATTTCTTTTCAAGATAATTCCACAGATAGAAGGAATTAACTAATATTCAAAACCTGAGTTGTAAAAAGAGTTCTATGCATTTAGGCTTCACCCTGGTATAATAATTTCTCCTCTTCTAATAACATTAGTACACACTCTTACACTGAAAGTGTTACTAGATTACACAGAGCAGGACACCCAGATAGGCTGCAAGTTACTCAAGCATTCAAAGTGGGGTTATTTGTTTGTTTGGGTTTGGGTATTTTTTTCAACCACATCATTCTATTGCTTAAACCTTACAATGTTTTGCATACCAGGAATATGCTCAGATACCTGACGTAAGAATTTGACTGTCAAGAGTCATGAAGCCACACAACCCAGGAGTGGTAACCCTAGCACTTGATCTGTAGTTCAAGATAAAAGAGTTTATCCAAACTGAGGGACAAAGGTTCTCTGATGTTGCGATTATCCCCATAAACCCAAATTTCTAAAATTGTCATCTTATGGTTAAAAAAAACATGATCAATAACAGACAGGTATGCCACTGAAATCTCTCAGCAGATAATTTAACAGTGCTTGGGCCTCAGCTGAAATGTGGAACACTGCCACTAATGAACTACCACTGGCACAACCTGTGAAAAGTACCGTTACTTATCTCTTCATGACACATTCACCAAAGCAGTTCCTGACTCAGCGGAAATCATGCTCTCCTGAAGAATCCACTCTTTCTACAACTAAATACTTGCTTTCAAATAATTAGCTCACCGTGTTTCAACTATGTTACTCAAAATTTGCTCCATGTCAATATTTTACACATGCCCAAAACCAAAATATTGTGTGATATAACAGACACTAATGAGAATTTTAAGACAGATGAGCTGTTTTAAGGAGTAATGATAAAAGCAAGCCTAACTTACAATGAATGAGTTTAAAACTACCAATACCTTTTTCAAGATAAATGAAAAACACAGGAGTAGGAATGATAAGCCAGTAACATCAGATTAGAAGAAAACTGGTAGCAAGTAATAATATAGTTGGTTGTCATTTCCCAATTAAACACAAAAGCAGCAGCTAAAATCTAATATATAGCAATGAACTCTCTTCTAAGGAAATGTTTTCATTTAAACTTAACTTTACGAGGTAATAAAAGAAATCCCACATTTATACTTTGAAATCCCACATTTATACTATGATTACTTACAGCAATCATATCTAACAATTACTGTAACATGACAAAGACCACCCTAAGTGTTTTACATGTATCTTTGGTTTTCTTCTAAGAACAACTCTATCAGGTAAGAAATATTATTGTAATTTTATAAATGAGGCTAACTAGAATGTAGAATGTTTAAATAACTTAGTTTGCACAAGGTCACATAAGAAATAATTTGTGGATCCAAAAATTTCACTAATCTAACTCCAGACCATAACACCAAGCTGCCAACAAGTAATGCAGTCAATACTTTGCAAACAATAAAATCTGCAAATATAAGGTACACTGATTAAGGCAACCCCGTCTGTAGTCAGACTTAGAGTCAAGTCTCAATTCTGTTTACTAGCTATGTGAACTTGAATACACCTAAACCACTGAACTTCTCTAAGCTTCTATTTTCTATTCTGTAAAGTGGGGATAAGTGGGGATAACGAAGGAACAGTTCTTACTTCATAGCGCTGTTGGTGGATTATAGGCATCAGGCATGTAAAAGACTAGCAAAGTGCTTGGTATATAGTAAGCACTCCATGAATGCTAATTACTATTGGCTAATACTAAGAAATTCTCTTTATTACTATAAACTCTCATTTTAGTACTGGTGGTACTTTCTAAAATAAATTAAATCTATCAATACTGAGATAACAAAAGTTTAGGAGATTAAGACCCAAACATCTCAAAGTATATGTATAACAGCACAACTTAGATGGAAAAGGCTACTACTTACTGTAACATCAAACATGTACTTATAGTGCCTGGGTATATATGAAACATACAAGACACTGAACAAAATTATCAAGGTGTAGTTAAAAATACACGATCAAGCAAATTAATTCTGCTGAGTGTGCACAGGCAGTAAAACCTCCAACTCTGAACCAGATGCACCTTCAGCATTCAATAAATTCCCCTCGGTTTGTGGCATGACAGTGGTGAATATATGCAGAGAAACAAGCTTGAAAAATAATATATCTGACAAATTGAGTACAGACTGATATTCCGGAAGAAATGAGCTCTCTTTCCACCCTCTTACCTTCTTAAAAAAATGTTTTAGTGATCTTGGTACTAATGATCTGTTAATTAACCAGAAGAGGAAAAAAAGAAAAAGAGCTGGAAGCTCAGCTCAGTCTATGCCCTGACGAGTAATGCTGAAGAAGCTGAACAGTCCTATGAAGACCTACAAGACCTTCTAGAACTAACACCCAAAAAAGATGCCCTTCTCATTACAGGGGACTAGAAAGCAAAAGTAGGAAGTCAAGGAATACCTGTAGTAACAAGCAAATTTAGCCTTGGAGTACAGAATGAAGCAGGGCAAAGGCTAATAGAGTTTTGCCAAGAGAACGCACTGGTCATAGCAAACACCCTCTTCCAACAACGTAAGAGAGGACTCTACACATGGACATCACCAGATGGTCAATACTGAAATCAGATTGATTATATTCTTTGCAGCCAAAGATGGAGAAGTTCTATATAGTCAGCAAAAACAAGATCAGGAGCAGACTGTGGCTTAGATCATGAACTCCTTATTGCCAAATTCAGATTTAAATCGAAGAAAGTAGGGAAAACCACTAGATCATTCAGGTATGACGTAAATCCAATCCCTTACAATAACACAGTGTAAGTGACAAACAGATTCAAGGGATTAGATCTGATAGACCGAGTGCCTGAAGAACTACGGACAGAGGTTCGTACATAGCACAGGAAGCAGTGATCAAGACCATCCCCAAGAAAAAGAAATGTAAAAAGGCAAAATGGTTGTCTGAGGAGGCCTTACAAATAGCTAAGAAAAGAAGACAAGTGACAGGCAAAGGAGAAAAGGAGAGATACACCCATTTGAATGCAAAGTTCCAAATAGCAAGGAGAGGAAAGAAAGCCTTCCTCAGCGATCAATGCAAAGAAACAGAGGAAAACAATAGAATGGGGAAGACTAGAGATTTCTTCAAGAATATTAGAGATACCAAGGGAACATTCCATGCAAAGATGGGCTCAATAAAGGACAGAAATGGCATGGACCTCACAGAAGCAGAAGATAATAAGAGGTGTCAAGAATACACAGAAGAAGTATACAAAAAATATCTTCATGACCCAGATAGCCATGATCGTGTGATCATTCAAGTAGAGCCAGACATCCTGGAATGCGAAGCCAAGTGGGCCTTAGGAAGCATCACTATGAACAAAGCTAGTGGAGGTGATGGAATTCCAGTTGAGCTATTTCAAATCCTAAAAGACGATGCTGTGCAAGTGCTTTACTCAATATGCAAGCAAATTTGGAAAACTCAGTAGTGGCCACAGGACTAGAAAAGGTCAGTTTTCATTCCAGTCCCTAAGAACAGCGATGCCAGAGAATGCTCAAACTACCGCACAATTGCACTCATCTCACACACTAGCAAAGTAATGCTCAAAATTCTCCAAGCCAGGCTTCAACAGTATGTGAACCGTGAACTTCCAGGTGTTCAAGCTAGATTTAGAAACGGCAGAGGAACCAGAGATCAAATTGCCAACATCTAATGGATCATTGAAAAAGCAAGAGTTCCAGAAAACCATCTACTACTGCTTTATTGACTATGCCAAAGCCTTGAACTGTGTGGATCACAACAAACTGTGGAAAATTCTTCAAGAGATGGGAATAACAGACCACCTGACCTGCCTCCTGAGAAATCTGTATGCAGGTCAAGAAGCAACAGTTAGAACTGGACATGGAACAACAGACTGGTTCCAAATCGGGAAAGGAGTACGTTAAGGCTGTATTTTGTCACCCTGCTTATTTAACTTATATGCAGAGTACATCATGTGAAATGCCAGGCTGGATGAAGCACAAGCTGGAATCAAGATTGCCAGGAGAAATATCAATAACTTTAGATATGCAGACAACACCACCCTTATGTCAGAAAGTGAAGAGGAACTAAAAAGCCTCTTGATGAAAGTGAAGGAGGAGAGTGAAAAATTTGCTTTAAAACTCAACGTTCAGAAAACTAAGATCATGGCATCTGGTCCCATCACTTCACGGAAAATAATGGGGAAACAATGGAAACAGAAACTATTTTGGGGGGCTCCAAAATCACTGCAGATGGTGACTGCAGCCATGAAATTAAAAGATGTTTGCTCCTTGGAAGAAAAGTTATGACCAACCTAGACAGCATTAAGAAGCAGAGACATTACTTTGCCAACAAAGGTCCGTCTAGTCAAAGCTATGGTTTTTCCAATAGTCATGTATGGATGTGAGACTTGGACTCTCAAGAAAACTGAGCACTGAAGAATTGATGCTTTTGAACTGTGGTGTTGAAGACTCTTCAAAGTCCCTTGGAATGCAAGGAGATCCAACCAGTCCATCCTAAAGGAGATTAACCCTGAATATTCATTGAAGGACTGATGTTGAAGCTGAAACTCCCATACTTTGGCCACCTGGTGCGAAGAACTGACCCATTTGAAAAGACCCTGATGCTAGGAAAGATCGAAGGCGGGAGGAGAAGGGGACGACAGAGGATGAGATGGTTGTACGGTCTCACCAATGTGATGGACATGAGTTTGAGTAGGTTCTGGGAGTTGGTGATGGACAGAGAAGCCTGGCATGCTGCAGTCCATGGGGGTGCAAAGAGTTGGACACAACTGGGCAACTGAACTGAACTGAGAAGCTCACAACAGAGGTGAAAGGAAAAGAGTGCAGAAACAAATTATAAGGGAGAAGAGTAAAGAATTTGGAAAGTTAGAAAAGCCAAAGTAATTGTTCTTGTTTAGTTGCTAAGTTGTGTCCAACTCTTTGTGACTCCGAGGACTGTAGCCCACCAGGTCTCTGTCCATGGATTTCTCAGGCAAGAATTCTGCTGGGTTTGTAATTTCCTCCTCCAAGGGATCTTCCTGACCAAGGGATCAAAAAGCATCTCTGGCACTGGCAGGCAGATACTTTACTGTTGAGACACTAGGGAAGCCCAGTTTAAATGAAACACATTTTATTCTAGAATTCTGTCATGGGCCAAATGCCTTAGAAACCAAACAACTAATAGCCAATCTTAAGACTGCTGACACTTACTCCTCTTCTATCTTGAGGTTTCCATTAGCTTTCAAAGTCAGAGAAGAGAGAAAGAATACCACAGAATAGAAAAGGATTTTGCCCAACAGCACAGCCAACTTCACACTGCCCATATTTTACAGCTCAGCCAGAGGTCAACTATGAGACCCTGTCTGAATCATAATCCTGGTAATCTAAAGATTCCACTAGAAAAGTAAATTCTAAAACTCCTAAGGATCTAGATTATTTCCTTAGGCCACTACAGGAAACCTGGAGACCTAGTTTCTACAGTTTCAGAAGCATTTCAAATCTTTCTCAGTGGTCATGCCATTTGAAGACATTTTTTGTAACTTCATAGCAGGAAATGATACTTACTTGGGCCTCTATCTCCATATCTACTTGCCGTAACAACTACTGGGAAAGCTCTCTCTATATACCTACAAGCTCAAACCATAGCAAAACCATAAACTTCCCACTACTGCATCCATAGGCTCTCTAAAGCAAACTGAGTAGAACAGCCTACTGACCATAAAGCATGTAATAAATACACATTCTTAAAGTGAAGGTACTTTTCAACAACAGAGGCAAGGTGTCAACTGCAAATTTGGTGTGTATTGTGTGTGCATACATACATGAGCCAAATTTTATATATATGGGGGTGTATATATATATATGAGCCAAAATTTATATGTGTGTGTGTGTGTGTGTGTATATATATATATATATATATAAAATATGAGCAAAATCCTATCTTTATGCGTGTTTATATAAAAATAAATAAAACCAGGCTAAAAATTAAGGATGGATAATTTATTATTCTTTAAGAATGTACACAGTCTTTTAAAAGGTTTTGTTCTTGAAGCAGGGAGAAAGCAGGGGGAAAGGGACATGAACCCCAAAAATGGTTACTGTGCATTCAAACTGTATCTGCAATGTTAAACAGTCAGCACCTGCTTAGGGAACTCCCCAGCAGTCTAATGGTTAGGACTCGACACTCTCACTGCTAAGGGCCCAGGTTTGAAACCTGGTCAGGGAACTAACATCCCACAAGCAGCATAGCAAGGTCAAATAAAAAAATAAACAACAAAAAAAAAAACACCTGCTTGGTGTCAGCCATACTAGTCCAGTTCTCACTTGCACTATACAAACTTAAAAAGTTGAAGTGCAAGCCATACCTTTTATTGTTTTTCCTCTTCCACCAATATAATTTAGGAGTAAAAGATATCTTCAGGAAAGAAGGTAAGTTGAATTCTATAGAAAAACTGTTGATCAAACAGCAGCAAAGGTAGATATAATTTGTACCTAGAGACAGATCTTAAAGTAAGGTGTTCTTGATAGTTCTTTACCTGATTAACCACTGCCCCTCCTCACTCCACAACAAAAAGTGCTACAAATACTTGCTTATACAGCCTACATGCAAAAAGTGTCTGGCACAAATTTCTTAGGCCTTTTCTCAAAAGCCTCAAGCCTGATCCTCTTGAGATGACAAAGTCCAAGAGTCAAAATAAAACCAAAAAGTTAAGGATGAAGACCAGAAAGGAAGAACAAAGAATTTCCAATCACTTCTTACATGTTCATTCTACTCTTCTTAATTGGTCTGAGTTCTCAAACTCCTATGTCTCCCATGATCCATTAATTTAGCTGTTATGATAAAATATTCTTAATCTCTCCAGGCCCTTCTCATTTAGACAAGTCCTGACATAGTAGCATTTTTTTTTTTAAACTCTATGACCCAGATGAAATCTTTTTATAGTCCTTGGAACCCTTGATGCTCCATCCTAAATTCCTGCTCTGTGGCCCTAATGTTATGACAGAGGAGACAAACTATGTGAATGGTCCTGTGAAAACAAGTGAGTGGAGGAAGGGAATTGCAGCAATTGGGCTCCACGAGCATCAGGCTATTTCTCTTTCTTCCCTACAGGATTTAACAAGTAAAGCAGAAAGGAAAAGGCTGGCATACACATGGGAGGCCACAGCAAAGAGCTACCCCAAGGCTTTTAGGAATCCTCATTATCTTTCCACTTGTTATAGGCAGTTAAGTCTGGAAAAATATCTTTGGAATATGTCTTGTGTGTAGGAATGCATAAAAGATAACACCTTGCAAAAGTCAAACATACAGGTTTAATAATGTGCCACTAATGAAGATGGTTTATAAATGAAATAACACCTACAACATTTAGTTCCCTAAATATATTATGCTATTAATCATTAAAGTTAGACCTATAAGTACAAGTTTTCCATATGTGGAAAAGTAAATCTGTTTTTAAATTAAAGAGAAATTATCACTCTAACTCTTAAAAATAAAACGATCAGGATAAATTTCAAGTGTAGCCGCTCAGTCACTGAATAAATTTAAATTTGATAATAAAACATCTAAGTTTCAACCAATGCACCTTCGCTGAAGCACATTTAGCTGAAATAACTTCGAGTCTGGTTTATTTCCATCACATATAGTACATTTTTCCAACAAGAGCACGTACATTCAATATAGAACATTTCCAGCAAGTTACAGTCTTTCTACTTTCCTTTCACAGTATATTTTAGTGCAAAGCACTGGGAAGGTAAATGCTTTTCTAGCTATAAAATCATTTTATTATGACCTTGTGGATCTTCAACATTTTAAAATTTTATACAAAAAGTATAGATGGACAGGGTCCCTCCTAAGTCCACATGTGAACCTATATAAAAACACGGTATATTCTCCTGCTGTACCTTTTAAAATTATAATTTGACAAAAATTACTAAAAATTATTAAAAAATAAAGTAATTCCTAAAAAGTACAAAGTATTGATACACAAAAACCTGCCCAATATTTCATTAAAGATAGATGTACTTCTGTTTTCCCTAAAATCTTGATTACAAAAATGGACAAAAATTCATTATTTTTTAAATTTTACAGTAGGGATCAAATATTATCTAAAGTGGTCATCTAAGATTTTACTTGGGAGAGGGGGAAAAAGCAGGGTTTACACCCCAATCTTCCTTTTTTAGCAATATTTAAAGAAATAAACTAATACTGTAAGAAGTGGTTGTGCAGGGATTGTCTGCATCCATAAAATTTCAGTAAGCTATTTACTGCCTTCATATTAACACCAGTAAATGTGCGGTCTTTAAAAAAAAACTGAAAATTTAAGTTGCATCTATCATTAAAGTGCTTTGAATGAAATTTAAAGAAATATAGGGGAATGTTTAATTTTCATAAAAACCTCAGATGTTTACAAATGAACAATATGATGATCCATGGGTGAAAATGAACTGCAACTTTCCTGTAGTATAAATTTTGAAATGAAACTTTCAAACATTTAAGTGCTGTAGAACAAGTTAGAAATAAATGAATGTAAAAATAATTACAAATACTTAGCAGGCTAAATATTTATAATGTGCTGATATTAAATTATCTTTTGGTCCTAACATACACTCAAGGAAATTATGGATCTGTACAATCCAGATAAAAATTCTGCCAAATGAAGGGGAACAAAACTAAAATTGCTAAGATAAAGTCTTTGTTAATTAAAAATCACCAGTGGTGATATTTTCTTCAGGTTGTTGATCATTAAATTAATCAACAAACTGTTGGAAAACAAAATTTGCACCATTTGTGTAGAAAATGTAGACCAAATGCACAAGGGTGGTTAGTTGATGGATTGTGATGACAGTACTTAATGTCACAGCTACTTGAAAGTGCTGGAAGAGGCAGTGCCTTAGAAACAAGTGGTTAGATGGTTATTATTTTAGTCAGAAAACAGCAGTTACAGTCATATATTTATCCAAATTTTTTCTTTTTTTCCTCATAGTACCATTTGAAGATGTTTAGTGGTTCTAACACCAATTTAAAGTCTTTCCACAAAAATGAACTCCAAACCTTTTCGTACATCACTTGAAGTTATCTGAGGAGAAATGGGAATAAATGAACACTTTTGAGTTTACCAATAAAACCTTATTTTTAGAACTATACAATAATTCTTCTAAAGGATGATTTCATCTCAAGTTTTCCACACCAAAAAAATGTGCGATAGTCAAACCACAACATTTAACCTACTCAGCACTCAAAACTAAGTATACTGCTTTAGAACCTGAACCCAAAACTAATTTAATACTAATTAAATATATTAAATGCCTTAATACGAGGGACACAGGTACTGAAGGTAAACTTTAAAAATACAGGGAGATTTGCAAAAACAAGTAAAGGGAGTCTATGCTTTATTTTATATTGCATTTTAAAAATCTAATTTGTTCCAAAACCCTCTAAAAAAGTAATATTATTTTCTTTCTTCCTAATAGGGATTTTACTTTTCAACACACAACCATAAAAAAAAAAGAAAAAAACCTACTTAATAATATTAACTATGTTGAAATGATCACCAAAAGTTTATTTAAACAAAAAGGTAAAAATAAAGAGGATCTGGGACCTAAACAATCACTTTCCATAGATCAAAACTAAAACACAGTAACTAACACATACTTCCAAGGAAAAGGAAAAATAATCCAAACTTTTGTTTATCGAGTTTTCTCCTTTGCCTGGAAGCACTATGTTAAACGTAAATAATAAATGCTAACTGTTCTAAATTCAATTTGGGGGTTGTATTTTTTCTGAGTGCAGCACTTTATTTAGCCGTCACATTAATTTTTACAATAATTACAGTGCCTCAAAAGACGTTTTTCCTATAATTATCGTCTTCACAAATTCATTCTAATATACTTAACTTTCCCACAATGTATTAATTAGTAGACTAAGTCACTGAATCAAATTAAACCTGTGCAAAGTTAGTTAAACAGAAGACTTCTATTGTAAACATAAGCCAATATTAATGTATATATTTTACAACATTGAGAGGAAATCACTGACCCTGTGCCATCTATCTATAACTATATTGCATTGTCCTGTAGAAGATTAAGTTCTGAAGTTAACTTTTGTTCCCAAGCCATTGGAATAAAGGTCACTGAAGAGGTAAATGCAATATGCACATTACTCTTGCAGTTCCCACTGCCATAAGATATATGGAAGCAAATGTGTTAAAATGGAACCAGCTATAAATTATGGTCAAATGATTTTTTTAGTTCGATGGGGGGAAATAAAGCAAAACTCTGTAACTGTTCCTCACCAGACAAGAGCCTTAGATCTTGTACTTCGGCCTTTGGTTTTGTTTCCTTCAGGTGAATTGGAAGCATTTGCCTTATGAGTTTTCTTATGATGTTCAAGATAAGTCTTTTTGGCAAATGCCTTTCCACATTTATTGCATCTGTGAAGAGAAAAGTTTTTTGTGACTTTTACTTCAATACCAACATCAGCTACTTCATACTTTTTACTAGGAGAGTTAGAAGTGCCATCATGTTTTGAATCACTATGTTTTGCTTCGTCTCTCGAAGGGCCTCTTTTTGTCACTTTATTTAGAACAAAATCAATGGGCTTTTTTATAGCTCTGATCTCTAAACTGGCTGTTATTTTCCCAAGATAACGGGATGACTTTTTATGAACCACAGTTATATGTCGTATCACATCACGCTTCCGACGGGTTTCATAAGTGCAAAGAGGACACTTGTAGAATTTAACATAAATGTTATTCCCATCTGTGTGCAATTCAATGTGTTTAGTCAAGTTCTGTTTCGAAGTAAACTGACGTTTACAAAGTTTACAGTAAAGTTGCTTAAAATCAAAGCCAGCTGAAAGTTTTGGTTTCCTGGTTTTTTGCTGGCCACCTGCAGCAGACAGACTAGTTGATTTAGGGCTTTCAGAGTCTTGTTTAACTTTATTTTTCTGTGCTGCCGGTGTGTTCTTTTTTTCATTTGAATGATTTGTTCCCTTTAATTCATTCTGTGGAGAATGGGTAATGGAAGGGGGTGAAGATTCTACAGAATCTGCTGGTTCAACTTTAACTTTTATTTCTGAACTGCTGGCAGTATTATTGGGGCCTTTCTCTCTTTTAGAGTTTGTTCCAGAAAGAGTTATCTTGTGGACAATTTGCATATGTCTTTTAAGCATTATTTGTGAACTATATTTCCTCTTGCAAAGAAGGCATTTGCATGCAGTTAAATTGTATTCAGCCTTTGAAGACGACTTTTGTTTTCGAGTCTTAAAAGATTTTTTAGGAGAAACAGAATCCAGGAACAAAGGTTGCCCAGGCTTTGTTGCTATATCAGGAGTAATTGAATCCCTCCTTAGTCCTCTATGAACTTCATCAAAATGCCTCCTTACATTCGCTTTTGTAGCAAATGATTTACAACATACTGGACAACTCCTACTTAATGGAACTAGAACATTCTTACTGCGTCCTTTAGAGGACTGGTTTGGATTCTTTCGTGTTTCAATGTACTTTTTTAGTTCTTCCATCTTTTTCTTGTGTACTTTTCGAATGTGACGACGAACACCTCGTCTGGAATTGAAATCTTTTCTACAAAGACAACATATCAACTGGTGACCAAAATCAGAATTGTCAGAAGTTTCCAAGTCAGCCTGTGATTCCTGCGGTTGTTCATCAGATGGAGGTGCAACATCATCTGCAACAATTTCAACAGGAGGGGGCTCTACAGTTTCCACCTCTGTGTCTGTAACTGGAACTGTTTTAGACTGTTCAGTGCTAGTTTCCTGTATTTGAACTTCAGGCTGTTCAGGAGTACTGCTTGACTCTGTGACTTCAGTGGGATTATCAGTCCTTGAAATATATTGAAACACTGCATTTTGATTAGTTTCTATAGGTTCTAGCTTAATAATGTATTCTCGCTTGTCCACACTTGGATATATGGCTTCTAGGAGGTCGTTTATGGCTTGGCTTTGTTTATCATTTACATCAGGAAGGTCTGTTAAGGAAAAAACAACATTTTAATCTGAAATAATTAGCCTGCTCTAGTCCTCTAATATTTTTAAATGTATTATTAACCTGTCTTAAAGTTTATTATTAATTTGTATTTATTTTTACAAGAGTATTATCTACTTCTCAGTATTTTATGAGGCTGAAAAACTAGTACTGATTAAATTAAAATTTGCTTTAATTTAAAATCTCATCATGGTACACAAATGTTAAGGAATAGATACAACCTGAAGAGCTACTTCTAATATAAGGGCCCTTAATATAAAATATTTAAGCAGATGGGTATCCCAAGCAATAAAAATAATACTTCATATTTTTAGGCTAGCAAAGGAAAGTCAAAAGTTCTCATAACCCAAGATGGATAAAATACCATGAAGTATGTTAGTATAAAAATCATTTTTTTAAAGAAAACATAACAGCATTCCTATTAACTTAATCCATAATAATCTAATCTAATTGTATGGGGACATTTGAACATCTTATGGAGAAAGAAAAAGAAAAAGATTTCATAGAAAAACACAGAAACACAAATAATGATGTATAGAAGTGTCTGCTAAATTCAGTCTTAACATGGCACAACTCTATTAAACCAATGATTAAAAACTACAAATTAATTCCAAAAACAGAGCTAGTTTTCCTTTCTTATGCAATATAATTACTCTGGTCTGTAGGCAACCTAACAGTCATATTGTAACAGAGTTGACTAACACTGGTTATGTTCCTACATACAATGCTAAAATCTAGCTACAAATACAACATCAAATCTGATAACCACTTAGAAATCAAGAAATGACTTATCATAGCTCTTCTAGTCTACTAATCTTTCTTTTTAAAATGGATAAAGTAGAGTCTGTAAGAAGAATACTTTCACACAAGTATTTCTAGAGTAAGTATTACAGAAGAGTATACAGTAATCCAGCAAATCCATTTATCTATTTCCCTCTAAAATTCAACTAACTTTAGTTCACACCAAAAACTAACACAGAATAACTACCAGAAAGTTAATTAAATTCCTACTAGTTCCTTAATTGCAAGGTTAGATTTGAAACTAATTTCTAGACTGCCTTTTCATTCACATCTCAAGGATAAAAGAAGTATAGTAAGATATAACACGGGAAGGAAAATTTTCGAGATAAATATGAAATTTTTGTTTCATCTATCTCCTATCATATACTTTAAATCACTTCACGCTAATAATTAAAGTGGTACTTTTGCTATTTGGAGTTTTGCACTCTATTCCCATCCACAAAAGATTAAGTTGAAAAATGCACAAAATCCACAATACAACTGAAATATCAAACTGATAAAAATAACTTCTACATTTTGTTAAGTCCACAAGAGTTAAATCCCTGAACAAAAAACAATGAAAGTAATCTATGACTTAATAAAATATTTTAAAGAATTTATGTTAGGTCTTTAAAGCAAGAAAATATCATTACATACACTGCAACTTAATCATATACAGACAATATACTTAACTCAACAAACATTTGGTTACACAAAAACTTCATTAGCTTACTACCTGCCTTTATTACATAAAGCTATTTCAGATTAGCTTTCAACATAATCCAATTTCTGGTAAAATGACATATCAAGTAAATTTCACTGAGAATAAAACTGATCTTCAAATCAAGACCCAGGAAACATTAGAAGGATTATCAAATATTTTTTAATGCTCTCCACAATTCCCCAAAAATCAATTTATTTACTCATTCTTTGTTCTATATTCAACCTTCTCATTTACTTAAGGAGAATCTAAGTAAACAATGAGTCATATCTGGTAACAAGCTGCTAAGAAGTAAAAATACAAACACCCCCATCAAGTATCAATATTTTAATTTACAAAAATCCTGAATATAAACTATATAGTCCACATAAACATTCAAAAACAATATCCAATATTTTAATACAAATAAACATGGTAAAAATCTAACTTCATTTATCTTTAGCAAAATCCAAATGACAGATATTAAAAACC
The DNA here is from genome assembly GCF_019320065.1 of Cervus canadensis. Taxonomy (NCBI): domain Eukaryota; kingdom Metazoa; phylum Chordata; class Mammalia; order Artiodactyla; family Cervidae; genus Cervus; species Cervus canadensis. The sequence continues at coordinate 86,782,676 of NC_057388.1, forward strand.
AGACATTAAATTACCTCTTTAAGAAATCAAATACATAACATTGAGTTAAGTATTTTATTTTGTTCTCCATCACTAAGTCATCTGCAACTAGATACTGATACCATTCTAATGTGAATGTGCAGCTATAGCATAAGAACACACAGTAAATGTGTAAATGAGCATATGAATAAAACTTACTGTCATCCATCTGCAGACTTGGTGGGCAGTAGAATTTTTTATGGGTAATTAAATTTGGCAATCCTCTGAAGAGACTGCGACATAATTTACATTCAAAAATAGTGTCCACATCTTTTAATAAAATATGCTTAAGTTGTTTAGTTCCTGAGGGAAAAAAGAAAACACAAAGGTAACTTTAACATACTTTTAAACTGGAAAATCACTGCTGACAATCCAGAAGTGTGGTTTTACTCTTTAAAAACAAAATGCAGGCACTGCCAGTATCTACCACACTATACTCAAAAATAAGTTATAAACTACATTCTAAGCAAAATTTTCTCACTTGGATGTTGCTGCTGCTGCTGCTAAGTTGCTTCAGTCGTGTCCGACTCTGTGTGTCCCCATAGACAACAGCCCACCAGGCTCCCCCATCCCTGGGATTCTCCAGGCAAGAACACTGAAGCAGGCTGCCATTTCCTTCTCCAATGAATGAAAGTGAAAAGGGAAAGTGAAGTCGCTCAGTCATGTCTGACTCTTAGCGACCCCATGGACTGCAGTCTACCAGGCTCCTCCGTCCATGGGATTTTCCAGGCAAGAGTACTGGAGAGGGTTGCCATTGCCTTCTCCCACTTGGATGTTAGGACACCTGAAACTGATGGTCTTTTTCTAATTCAGCAGCCAATCAACTCCTGGGATATCTTGGCAATGGTTCTAGTATCTGCTTGATCATCACAATGACCTGGTAACAAAAATGTACATGACCCACTCCTGGAGATTCTGATGCAACAAGACCTGGAGTGGTACAGAAGAATTAAATGCCACCTCAACCCAAGTTTTTGGCTGGTTCTTCCAGCTCTCTTTGTACTACAAAGTAAACATGAAGTAACACATTTCCCCCTGATTACTTAAAGAAGGTCAAAACTGTCTCACAAGATTATCTGTGCCTTTCTTTTTAAATTCAGCTCAAACTACTTGCAGTTCTGGGCCAACATGGGATTATGATCATTTAGTGGACAGTAAAGAATCCTTGGTCCCTGTTTTTGAATTTTGCTTAGGTCTCTTAATACTACTAGAAATTTATTCAAAGCCTTTCTCCCTAAAATACTCACCCTAATTGCAATTAATTAAATATTGACAGAACTACTAGTTTAAAGCCTGTCTTCCACTAGACTATAAATTCCAAAGTGGCCAAGACCAAGCCTGTCTTATTTACAAAGTTCTCAGCTCTAACAGGAGAAGGCAATGGCACCCCACTCCAGTACTCTTGCCTGGAAAATCCTGTGGATGGAGGAGCCTGGTAGGTTGCAGTCCGTGGGGTCGCTAACAGTCGGACACAACTAAGCGACTTCTTTCACTTTTCACTCTAACTCATTGGAGAAGGAAATGGCAACCCACTCCGGTGTTCTTGCCGGGAGAATCCCAGGGACGGCAGAGCCTGGTGTGACATCTATGTGGTCGCACAGAGTCGGACACGACTGAAGGGACTTAGCAGCAGCAGCTCTAATAACACTGAATAAATATTCATTGAAGAAAAGCCACCTATCTACAGAATATAAGCATTATGATGGAAGGTCAAAAGGGAGGCAGAAAATAAACAGCAACAAACACTCCTGAAGTATTTAAAATAAAACACAAATAGAACCTCTTTTGTCACTACTTCCTACTGGTCTCTGACACAGGTAAATGGACAAAATTGATCTGTGTTCACTAATTAGTGAGCCTTCAGTTTCTTAAAAATAATAATAATAATAATATTGAATTAAATAGGAAAAAAACAAAAGTGTCCTGAAAAAAACCATGAAGTCTATCCAGGGGCACAGTGACTATTAGGCTTTGGGACTACTAAGAGAATAAACACAATCTCAGTAGGATAACTAATACTGTAGGATCCATAGAAGTTAAGCATTTCTGATTTAATCTTTTGTGATTTATTTACCTTTAATTTTTCATGTTCATCATGTTGCATTTTATCATCATTTTGAAGACATTAGCCTTCAAATTTCTATTGCAAAAAGATTACCACATTATCATAATTTTACTAAGTCTTTAGAGATTCCAATTCTGATATCATCTAGCTGTGTGGCCTTAAAGAGTTATATAACCTTTGCACTTTGGTTTATTCATCTTATAAAACAAACCAAACCTATCTCGGAGAATATGAAAGAAAATATGAACCTAAATTCCAGAAGAATTAAATTATAAATCCAGATTTCTACTGAGAAAAATATATATATATAATGAAATAATTTCTACCACTTCCCAAATCCAATTCAAAGTTTATTCCACAGGATCATACTACCACAAAACATTTATTTTAAAAGATTCAGAGGATAACTTGGGTATTATCCATTGTGTAAAAGTAAGTTCACACACACACACACTTCTCTAGTCTATTTCACATTACAAAATATATTGGCAATAAATTGCTAATGTATTTAGTTCATAGTTAACCTCATAAGTGATTGACAAACTATGAAAGGTAGGCTGATGATAAAGAACACTTTAGATAAACTTCTGTAATTCATCTACATATAATTCTTAGTAAGTATAGGTGGATGTATTACAGACAGAAGAAAACATGGGAAAACTTTGCATATTTTAATCCTAAATTAAAAAACCAGCTAGACCCATACTACAAATTCAATTCTGCCTTTAAAGATACTAAACTGTCTAAAAGGATTGAAGGAAACAGAAATAATCTGAACTAGGTTTAGCTATGACTAGAAAGTACAACATGAAGTTATACATAAAAAACGTTATTTGTAAAAACTTAAGACTGCATCCCTAAATCAGATATCATCTACCAGGTTATCTCAACCAACCATAACAACAAAAAAAAGTATTTGATTCTAACCTTGACTAATTAATCTTAGTTATCAAATCACAAAAAATACTCTACGACCCTCACACCACTTATGCACATACAAACACAGTTGTGTTGAACCAAGCAAACCGAATTTCTTTCAGGTCCTTCGATTCACCAAATTCTCTCACTTTTCAGACCTTCTCCTATGTTTCTTTCTCTCTGCCTGTAACATTCTCCCCATTTCCCTGGTCTGGCCCACTTCTAATAATCCTTCAGATTCCAGGTTAGATGTCATTTCCTCCAGGAAGCCTTCTCAGACCCCTCCTGTTCCCTGTTAAGAATTCTTCCTCTATATTCCCAGAGTACCCTGTACACCTATACTGTATTATCTCACTGTTTTGTGATTACTTTTATCTCCATTAAACTGGAAACTCGAAGAGGACAGAGACGATATCTTTTATGTTCACCACTGTATTCACAGCTTTTAGGACCATGCCTGACGGGCATTTGTTAGACATACTGGTGAGTTCTCTCTATGTTTAAGAAAATCTTCCCTATAAATTTTTTAAAAAATCCATATAAAGTTAACCAGAAAGTAAAAAATGGGACCTGAGTGATTTTCCAATTCTGCTTATATGTATTGCAAATGAGAAGAATAAGATGTGCCCTCACTCCATAAACACAGGCAAAAGTTATTCCTTAAGTTGGTTTCAGTTACCATTTAAGGTTTTGTTGGTTTCCCACAGGGACATAATGGCTTTATTCTAATCAGCTACCATTCTGATTGCTTTGCTCACTAACAGTTTGACACAGCCAACCAACTGTGCCTCTGCCAAGTTAAAACCTACTCTAACCTGAAAAAAGAGACAAGACAGCAACAAAAGTTCACCCAAACAGCAACAAAAATTCCTCCACAACTCTTAATCCTGAGAGAAAGAGAGCCGTGCAGCCTTACTCCTAATTATTCCTTCTCCTATAAATAACTCTCTTTCTCACCTTAGATTTTTAAATCATCTTAGAAGTCACTACATACTACTTACACCGTTTACATAGATCATCAATTCAGTATCTTTCAAAAAACCAGCCCTCCAAAGAGAAGGCTTTTGATGCCTGTAACTAATTAATGAACATTTCAGATCCTCACACATAATGGGCGCTCAATAAAATTTAGTTAAACCTCATTGAAGGTTTAATCCTGTGCTATCAATTAAAGTAAAATACACTGTATATACTGATATAAAGTTTAAAAAAATTTTTTTTCAAAACAGATCAGTATTCAATTTCACATTAGGTTGCATGTCAGATGCTTGACATAAGATAATATTAATTCTAACTCTTCTGTGCTAAGAGACAATCTGAAGACACTGCAGGATAGTTTACCTTCAAAAATAGTGTCTACATCTTTTAATAAAATACGCTTAAGTTGTTTAGTTAGGACAAAGTGAAAGTGAAGTCACTAAGTCCAGTCTAACTCTTTGTGACCCCATGGACTATAGCCTACCAGGTTCCTCTGTCCATGGGAATTTCCAGGCAAGTGCACCGGAGTGGGTTGCCGTTTCCTTCTCCAAGTTATCTTCCCAACCCAGGGATTGAACCCGGGTGTCCCACACTGCAGGCAGATGTTTTCCCATCAGAGAAGCCCAAACAAATAGAAGCTTTCCTTTTCTCCCTTAATATACTGATATGTTGGTCAATGACCCTTTTAAGTTGCAGCAATAACGGTTTTTAAATAGTACACTGTATGCTTTATTGTTGATTCACACATGAACTCAGTTTATTTAGGATGACTGTTGAACCACAATATCATTCCCAACATTGCAAGCAAATCTATAATTCCTGTCACACCCGCTGAATTCCAAGACCAGTATGAAGGGAATTTCTAACTGATCATCCATTCTTAATATAAGAAAACTTCAAAATTGTTCCTTTAAAACCACTACCTACAAGGGTTGGTTAAAAAAAATTACTAAATTAATTAGGAATACTTCTACATGCTACAATAAATTTATAAGCAGAATGAAATTGTTTTAGTGCCTATCTGGTGAAACATTTGTTTAGTCTAACACACATTTACTGAACATCTATTAAATACCAGGTATAATGTTATTCACTGAAGACATGAAAGTGAAGGATATGATCTATGTCCTTGAGAAATTCCCAAACCAACATGAATGGCTGCTCTCCTAGGAACACAGCCTCAGGTGAGATGCTTTGAAGATGAATGTAGTAACAAATAAAATAAAGCTACATTTTTCTTATCTATCCCCAAAATATGCAATCTGATTTTAAATTTCCTACAACTGCTTTGTATCAACTAAAAGGAAAAAAAAAAAAAATCCATCATATGATACAGCAGTTATGTACCTCTAATAAGTCATACTTTTGTCCCAAGCTTTTGCTTACAGAATCAGGACTAAGGCATCACCATCCAGTCACAGTTTACATTAACTGAAAGAAATGTCACTTTAGCAATAAAAAACAAACAAAATCTCTAAGAAACTAAAGACCAAACTTAAATTTAGTTAGATAATGACAATAGCAAACATCACACAAAGCCAATTCTCACTTTTCACTGCAATTTATTCCTCCCTAAGATTCAAAAAGTCACTGTTCCTTGCACATCGTAATAGTGTATTCTATAGGTAGTAGATTTTTCTATAATACAGTTGACCTTTGAAGGAATGCAGGATTTAGGGATGCCAACTCTCCATGCAGTCAAAAATCCACACATAACTTACAGTCCTCCTTATACTCCCTTTCTTCATATCCTCAGTTCTGCATCCTGGGATTCAATCCAATCAACCAAGGATCATCTGGTACTATTTACTACCGAAAAAAATCCACAAAAAGTGGACCTATGCAGTTCACATCCATGCTGTTCAAGTCAACTGTATAATATTGTAAAAAGAGATATATTTCCAAAACTCAAAAAAAAGATGCCAACTTCACATTAAGGGCCAGTTCTGAATACTGGACAAAATGATTATCCTCCCCTTTTCCCATTTTTCTGTCTCTAACCTTAGGGCATACCACAGCTTCTTTGCCTCTACCAGAAGACTATGAGACTAAGAATATTAATCTCAATTAAATCAACTTTTATATAGGTCACGGAAATACATCTTTTTGTTATTTAAAATTTTGTTTCAGTTTGGGCGGAAAGGATGGGGAAAAAAGGAAGCTAAAATAAAAGTTAACAGAGGGAGGAATGGCTTTGGAGTCTGGGACTAGCAGATATAAACTATTATATATAGAATGGATAAACAAGATCCTATTGTATAGCACAGGGAATTATATTCAATATCCTATAATAAATCAAACTGGAAAGGAATATGATAAAGAATGAATATATATATACACATATATATAACTGAATCACTTTGCTGTATACCAGAAACTAACACAACAATGTAAATCAACTATATTTCAACTTCAATTTTTTCTAAACAAATTTAATAGAAAGGAGGGAAACTTGGAAGACAAAAAGTCACCGACATGATCCTAGAAGGACTGACAGAACTACAGAAAAGTTCAAGCAAAGGGCAGGGCACAGTTTAGGTAGTACCTGAAGCCAGGATTCAGAGCAAACAGCCTGTCTCAAGTCACCCAAGCATCAGAGATTTCAGAGAGAAAAGCTCTAGGTAGGTGTAAAACAGGCAGCCTTCTAAAAAATATGAGATATTTATATATGGACAGATGTCAAACAACAGTAGAATCTACTCTTTAAAGCCAAAGATACCTAAATACCCAGTCAGCTACCATTTGTATCAGGAAGAAAGTTAAGGGATATATGCTCATATATGGGTAGAGGGTCTCTGGAAGAAGATACAAACCATGTATTAGTACTATCTGAGCAAAGACACTTATTTCTGTATTTCTGTATATCCTTTTATACCTCTGTATTATTATTATTTTTAAGCCACAGGTATATATTACGTAGGATTTCCCAGGTGGCTCTGTTGGTAGAGTCTGCCTGCAGTGCAGGAAAGACTGATTCGATTCCTGGGTGGGAAGATCCCCTGAAAAAGGAAATGGCAACCCATTCCAGTATTCTTGCCTGGGAAATTCTACACACAGAGCCTGGGGGGGGGGGGCTCTAGTCCATAGGGATGCAAAGAGTCGGACATGACTGAAGCCACTTAGCACGCACACATACATATATTTCCTATTCCAAAAAGAAAAGTCTATTCAGATTAATTTTTAAGTCAAGCAGATAAAAATAGAGATTAGAAGTCATGAAGTATTTGTAATTTAAAGCCAGGGAAATAGTCCAAAGCAAAAGTTGAAGTAGGAAGCAAAGAAAATGAGTCAAAACTGGTCAAGCAGTCAGTACAGCACACACGAGCCTAGTGGACCTAAAAAAGTTAAGTCAACTCCTTCCTCAGCCTTTTATGAACTTCCAGCTTAGGTAGGAATTAAAACCAGGTCATAGAGAGCCCGGTATAGGCCATAAATCCCTTAAACAGAGCTGATACAGGAGTTGAAGACAACTATCTGAGCTTGAAGATAAAGAGATATCCTAACACATCATTACTGCACAACCTGGCTGAGCTTCTGAATGTTAACAAGAGCAAAGTATGACTTCAAAGTTCTATCTTCAAATAACTGTCAGATATAAAACACCACTATAGCTCTTTAAATGAAATGTGTGTGACCAAGCCATAATGGAAACAGCTTAGAAAGAGATTAGTCACTGAGGGACTGCTTGGGAGAAACTTACAAGTCTCAGAATGAGAAGGTATCTTAGACCCTGTCATGTGGCCCAAACTTCCATCTCATCCTCCCAAGGTTTCAGTCAGCAGAGGCTTAAATACCTCTGTGCTAAAGAAGAGCTACCTTAGGAGACTTGAGATTATCCAGATATGTAAGAGATTACTATCCTCAGGAAATCAGAATTACTTAGCTATGAGATACACTAGTGAAGTAAAACAGTTCTTTTTTAATTCAAAATTAGTTTCTTTGTATCATTTAGCGTATTTCTAAACCATCTCTAATTTAAATGACTGAGTACTTAGAATTTATAGTATTTTCAAAATTTGTTAAAAAAAAAAAAAGCTCAGAAAGCAAATTTGCCAGAGACATTTTAGAAAGAGCACATAATCCATTTCACAGTCCCTTCCTTAATCTTAGTAAAGAAACGGCAAACACAGAAAACCAATACAACCACAGTGCAGTAAGAAAACAAATAATTTCGTTTTTAAATATTCACCTTTCAAGGTAAAAAATATATATAGATTTTGGTATAGGATCTTGTTGAAAAAGAATTTTTTTCCAAGATAAAGCACAAATAAATGAAACAATTCTAACTTCTTAATCAAATAACATTGTAATAAACTGAAATAGTAAAATTTCAAATTACAAATTTTTAAAAAAGAAACCTAAGGCAAAGAATATAACTGTGAAGTTATTATCTTCATTTCCATGATATGAGAAAGAACAAAAAGAATTATCTCTGAAAAAAAAAAAAAAAGAATTATCTCTGTACTAAAAGCAGCTAACAGAAACTCTTACTGCAATTAAGAACTAACCATTAATGGCACTGAAACATGTAAATTATCATGTGAAACGAATCGCCAGTCCAGGTTCGATGCATGATACAGGATGCTCGGGGCTGGTGCACTGGGATGACCCAGAGGGATGGGATGTGGAGGAAGGTGGGAGAGGGGTTCAGGATGGGGAATACATGTACATCCATGGCAGATTCAAGTCAATGTATGGCAAAACCAATGCAATGTGGTAAAGTAAAATAAATTAATTAAAAAAAAAAAACTAACCATTTTTCTGTTATGCCAGAAACATACTTAAATGTTGCCTCTAATTAGTAAAATTTTCACTGTATTTACCACAGGAGAATTTGACCTATTAGTTATTTTTGTTAAACAAGGGCAATTATCAAAAGTAAAAAGCAATTAAAAAAAACACAATAAAACATGTTATACCACCATCTAGCATGAGCACAGGTATTTGCTATGGCAGACATGAAATGCTGATTTAAACACATAAAGCAACGCCATGAGGATTACAGATGAAAAGTGTTAAGAAATGAATCTCAGAGTCAGAAATTAACTTAAATGAACAATCTACTTTTTAGAATCCTAAAATAAATCAAATGTATACTATTTCCTTTTTAAATGATATAAAAACAAGCACCTTAAAAAATTTCTCATCAATACAAGTGGCTTCATATAAATTCTCTGAATCTCAGAATTTTTTCATTAAGATACAGTAACCTTTAAAATAATAACAGAAGGTATTCTAATCCTTAAACTTAGGATGTCCATCACTTAGGTGTCCATCAGCCATGTGCATTTGCTAGTTCATACTTGATTTAATACCCTACAATGTCAAAGAAGCCAAATCCACAAGTGGTGGACAAGCAGATAAAAGAATCACAACAACTTAAGACCTTACTGATAGGACTTCTAATAGTTCTCAACCACTTCTACTTAGTGAGCAATACCTATTTTAGAGTGCTGGATTGTAACTGCACAAATATACTTATTATATATCCATTATTATAGTAATATAATGGAAAGAAAAGCTAAACAAATATATCTGAAGATATCAGGGCTAGAATAAGTCTTTTTTCTATCAGGTGATCTACTAAAGATAGTGAAACTCCAGGGTTAGATAGGAGATGGTGAGTCACATAAACAGAGATGATAAAGTAATTAAGCTAGAACAAGAGACATCTCAGACATTCCGAGTAAATAATCTACCCTGCCAAAGCTCATAAAGACCTTGTATAATTTAGTACTGTCTTCTGAGAGTTTATAAAGAACATGCCAAAAAATAACAATGAATCTTTAAGAGACACTTTACCAGCAAATATACCACATATTTCTTTAAATCATTCTAAACACTTCTTACATTAGTATATAATAATATAGTACTGAAAAAGAATTTCTAATCAAGCAATATTTACTTGTCCCCTTTTTTAAAAAGACAATTAAAAGTATATTATAAAGAATCAATGTATATATTTCATTTTTAAGAAATTATTTCTAAGGATTTCTAGGTAATTTTAAGGTACTACGTGAAGATTGAAAATACATCCTAAAACATTCATACCTGATCGAAAGCATTCAATTATTTGCTGAATACCAGATTTGGATGTCTGTAGTGGTTGCTGTAACAAAGGAGCATCTCCAGGTTCCAGGATATAAACTACATGGAAGACAAATACCCACCCCAATCCCCACAAAAAAGGGTTATTTAAATCATTTACTATTGAAGTAAAACAATGGTTTGCTATAATCACGTTAAATGACAAACACTTTTTTGTATGTATTTCACCATTAGCTTTTTAAGGAAAAATAAAATAATGGTAAACATGTAACTGCAATTTTTCTCAATTCAAGGTAAAACTAAGGCTGCTGAGGCTATGCATTAAGTTCAACTGCAAAGATCTTACTATTTTGGTGTTATTTAGTACATATTAGTCATATTTGCCTTTTTATTCCCCTTGAAGAGGAACTACTACATTTAACCAAATTCTAGGGCAATAAATAGCCTAGCCACCCCTCATGAACCATTCCAAAACTCTCCAATCTAGTATGGTTCTCTGGCAATTATGAGAGCAAAACTCAAAAACCACTGCCTAAGGAAAAAACTGGTCAAGTGCACAATGACAGATGTACAAGAATGTTCACTGCAGCACTCTGCAGCACTGTAAATAATTGAAAATTTCAAACAACTTAGAAGTCTCTCAAAAAGAACCAGACTAAATAAACTATGAAATATCCATACAACAGAATCTCTCACGGCTATTGCACAGCATGAGCTAGACCTACATGTACTGACAACAAAGGATGTCAATAATACATTGTTAAGCAACACAAGCAGGTTATAAAATAAGATCTCAATTATACTAATATATATTTCAATAGCCACAGAAATAAATTTAATGCATATGTGTGTCTATGTATAAATGCTAATAAAAACACAAAAAGTCTGGTGAGACAGTGGGATACCAACAAAACTTAACAAAGGTTCTTTCTGTTGGGTCGGGTTTATAGAGGTGATTTTCACTTTCTGCCTCACACGTCACTAGCCCAGGCTTTTGGAAGTATGCATTTTAGAAAGAATGCATTTCTAACAGTAAGTAAAAACAATATTCCCATTGTAAATATACAGAGGTCTACGTCATCCCTGCTTGCCAAGACTTCCAGATTATTAGTATAAATATGTAATAAATAAGGTTACGGTAATAAGAAACAAGGTAACTGAAAAGGAAAACTGAGTTTTCCATTAGACACCAGGTAGAGAGAGTTGTGGTGGAGAAAAAGCAGTCATTTTAATCACCTCTCTTCAGTACGTTATAATGTTTTACCATCATCTGCTCAGTGAGAGAAGATAAGGAGGGCTACTTCAGGAATGGGCGCTACACTGCTTCAGGACCTGGGCCTGGAAAGCTCTGAACTGTCTGACAAGGGGGATAAAGCCTGCTGTCTATGTGTATAGACACAGCCTTAGACTCTCTTCTAGGCTTCAACTCTTAAGTTCAGTGTACACAAACAGGAAAAACTGTGTCTCAGGAACAAATCGTTCCATTAAGCAAAATTTTCCCAATTTTAAGAGACACTTTGGGGGTATTTTTAAAAACATACACACAAATACAACTCATTTTGAGAACATCTGACACTGGCACTAACTGCAGTGGTTAAGAAAAGATTCCAGACCTGGACTGACTGTGCTGAAATTCTTTTTTTGCCATTTACTAGATACAGCTAGGGCAAATTATACTCTCTTGATTTCCCTATTCTCAGCTCCAAAATGTGAATATTAAAAGTACCTAAATCATAGAGTTGTGTGAGGATTATATTAGCTAATGCAGGTTCCTGGTTAAATCAAAGCCTAGAATACAGTAAAGACTCGATAAATGTTCTACCACCATTATTATCATCTATAAGTCAACTGCTTTCCCAACACCAAAAACTGAAAAATCTTTTCCAAAATCTAAGTAGAATCCAACCCCTTAGAGAAACAGCAGCAAACGTTTGTAAATAGAGTGATGATATCATTTATTTGGATTAGATGGACCTCTTTCTAGTATTTGTACATTCTGACAACCAATAACTGATTACAAAAACTAATAAAAGATAGGGTGGAAATTATACAATTTTAACAAGTCCCAAGGTCTGACTCTCCAACTGGCAAGAATTCTGTAAAGCAAGAATGAAAAATGAGTAATAAATAAAGGAGAAATATGAGGAAAAAATGGAAACTTCTCTTCAGCACCCCCTTTCTTCATTTAGGTACATGCTCCAGAAACCTTCCACTAATTTCCACGTCCACATGACAACATCATTTTAAAGCTAGAGCAAAATTTTGTTACCCATCACCATCACTGGTACCACCAGAATACACACACATCCTGAGACACCATTCAAATAACCCCAGGGTTAGTTTTGTTATGAGTGGACATATCCATCTGGTATACACATCTGTGTAGGTCCCCTTTCTTTCTTCATTTGAAAACATACTCAATCCTAAAAAACTGTGTATGTCAATATTTTATAAAATTTCTTCTTGCACATCCTATCATTCATCCCAAGATCAGGTCATATGACCTTTAAGGGAAAAAAAAGCACCTCCCTCCAGCCAAAAACCCCAAAGTCTCAGAAGTTAACATCTTTCTTTACATCCTTCCAAGAACACACTTCCCAGAATACCTACTTCTGTTAAGAATCTCTCCTCCATTAAAACAAGCCTCTTAGGATATTCTTCAACCTAAGATGTCTGAGATTTGCTTACAAATAATAGTGAGTGGGGGGCAGTTTGAGGATAGAGAAGGGAACTGTGGTGAGGGGAGAATACAGATCAAAAGCAACTGTCCACATACTCACATACTGATAACTGACGGAGTTGTGTGTTGGTTACTTAAGGTTCCTATACGATCCTACCTTTGAATGTTTGAAAATTTCTCTAACAAAAAAACTTTCTTAAAGCATAACTAATATACTTTACATACACCGATAGGCTTATAACACCACCACTCACTACAAATTGATCCAGCCTATCAAGCCCTCCCCAGGAACACACTGCTCTCTCTCATTCAAGAACTCACCTACTATTCATAATTCAAAAGGACAGACCTCTCAGCAAAGTTCATTAAAGGAACTTCTCAAACATAACGTCATCTTCTTCCCTCCATCTGAGGGCAACCTCTTTTTAAAACTACCATTCCTATTCCTTTCAATACGGGAAACATCCTCTCACTTGGTCCATTGTCTTCCTGTGAAATAATGACAATTAACTACCTCATAAGTTACACTTCTACCTTTCCAATGAACTAAACCCTCAGAAAGTGTTTACTTCTAACTAAGAAAGCAAAGAAATACCAACTACTTTTGACCTAACAGTCTGAAAAATAAACTGCATCGGAAAAGTTTCTGGCAAAATAAAGTTGAATTTTTAAAATTAAAGCAACTTATCTGACTTTTTGTTAATGAGGGAGGAAAAGAAGCAGAAAAGTTTCAACACAAATTTAAAAGTTCATCTCTGGAAAATATCTTTAAAGTAGATAGAAAACTTTTATCAGAATACTCTAAATAAGGTATGGTCACAAATTATCTTATCTGTGTACTTATTTACATCCATCTCTTTCCACTCAAAGGTTCCATGAAGGAGTGAGCTTATCTGTTGTGTTCACCACTTATATCCCCATTGCCTTAACAGTGCCTAAGCACCTAACTGGTGCTCAAGTCAGCAACTAACTGGTGCTCAATAACGACTTGTCAAAGAAATAAATGAATGACAAAATACATTTCTTCCTAAGTGACAAGCTTTAATATGATTTAATTAACTAATTCAACTTAAATGACTTCTCAGAAAAAAATGGAATAAAAAAACAGTGGAAGAGAAGTGTAAGAAGTCATTCACAGTTTTCTACTTCAAAACTAGCAAATCCATTCAACAACTGGTACAACATAATGGATATATATTCACTTCAAATACACAAAAGGTCCAGCAGAAAGGATTATGAAAGGTAGGCAGATCAGGGAGTAAGTGAATAAACAATGGATTCCATTCTGGGATTGCCTGTTTTATTAGCAGAGGTTATTATTTTCAGCAAATTAGTGGGGATAGGGTCATAGTACAAATTTTATTCTAACGTGTACCAAAGTTTCCAGAGAATAGAAGTTCTTCCCTTTTAACACCACCATTTTTTTCCCCATCCATCAAAAAGTACTCTAAATGAACTCCACTGTGACAAAACCAAGTACACTGGGTGTGGTTAAAATACTCCAACAAGAAACAAGCAAAAGTACTAAAAAGTCCTGGAATTTTTACATCAAAAACAATGCTAAACATCTGCCTTTGAACCTAACAGAATAGCCTTTAGTCGGTTTAGTGACAGTGTGTATTCAAGGATTCTCTTTTAAGCTGTACCTCTAAACGTTTTTAATAATGCACAAACTTCCAATAAGCAGAAAAACTATCAATAGTTTATATATCACGTTTTATTAAAGTGTTCTAATACTCCTTGTGAGACTCCAAAAAACACCTTTTTAGTTTCATAAAGTCAACTAAAAAATATCCCTCTGATCAATATCCTAAAAATATTTATCTTAAATAATCAGATTTTGCAATCCTGTGCTCTGTCCAAGATCTTTAAGAGGTCGCACTTAATACCTGCTTCTCCCAATGAGTTGACTTCGACAAACTTTCCTTAGCCCAAACTAAACTCATTCTTAGGTTTAAGCATTATTCTCTCTTTCAACACTAATTAAGCAGAAGAAATTTCTAGTTTTTAAAAGTTTAAATGAAACAGCTTTCATAAAAATAAATGCTAGTATTCTAATACTACCTATTTTTTCCTTTCTCTTCAATTTTAACCATTCACAGAGCATGAGGGTATACTACTAACTACAGGCTGCCTTGAAATGGAAGGAAAGGGGATTGAGTAATTGATCTTGTGGAAAAGATTTAAGGTGACACCTGCAGTACTTTTTTGAAGGGATCAAGCAAGGGAGACCTCTTGTTTGTACAAGCTTTTAGCTTCATAACTGGTTTTATGCTGGGGAAAATTATAGCCTGCTTAGTTAGGAATGACTTCTTGGGCAGGAAGAAAAGAAAACAGAGAGCAGAGTGGCTCTGATGGAGACCAAAGAAACTGGAGAAGAAAGGGGTATACCTGGTTCACAGCATCCGTGATGATGGTGGTCAGTCTGACAATATTTGTCCCTTAAAGGCATTTTCAGTGGGCGCGACCTACTTTCCTTTCACTGTAAGAAGCTCTTCATTGCGGCTTGGCTGTTGAAAGAAGCACAAACCCGTCACTCACCCTGAACTTCCTGGGGGGGCTCTCGCTGCATTTTCCAGAAACGTTCCCTTCACCCACCCTCCGCTTCCCCTCCAGCGCCCTGTACCTTCCTCTCCAACCGAAAGATAAAAACGCACGAAGGCTTCACCAGCCCGAACTCCCGCACAGGTTCACCGCCTTACCCGGAAACGCAGCCCCGGGCGCGCAGCGCAGGGCGAGGGCCTGGCCGGCTGCGCGGGCGGCGGCGGCGGCGGCCTCGCCTTCCCGGGCGGGTGCGCGCGGAGATGGAGGCGCGGAGCGCAGCGGGCACGGCCAGCGCCGGGGCCCGCGGGGCGAGGGGCGCGGCGGCAGCCGAGGGGTAGCTCCCGCCGGCGGGCGGCCCACACCGGCCCTCCCGCTACGCACGTGCGCTGGGGTCTCCCAGGCAGAGCCCCGGTCCCCCCAACCAAGTGCGCCCAACTTACTGAACTCCTGGGGCGGGCCGGCGGGCGGGCGGAAGGAAGGAAAGCAGGCCGGGCGGCCGCGGGGACAGCCTGGCGTGGGAGGCGGCTTCGGGCCCCACCTGGCGCAGCCTCGGCGGACGGCGCGAAGGGACCGGGGTTCGGGCCCGACGCGCTCCCAAAGAGTCCCCGCCGGCGCTGACGCGGAAGCGCCACAGCTCACCACGTCCCTCCGCGGCCCGAGGCGACGCGGCGGCTCACGGCGTCCCTCCGCGCTGTGGAACTGGGCGGGCGGGCGGCGCGCGGGCGCAGGCAGTTGACAGGAGGAACCGCCCCGCAGCCGCTGCTGCCGCCACCGAAGAAGCTGGAACCGGAGCGGGCAGGACCTGGCGCCCCTCGCCCGGGCAACGGCTGCCGCCGGAGCCCGGCTCCCCCCAGCGTCGCTCCACCTGCAACGGTCCCTCAGGCTTTTGGAGAGGGGCGGGGAAGGATGGGGGTTTTCCCCCCACCTTGGGCCCTTTCTGGTAGTAGTTGTTGTTTCAGGAAACTTTATTAAGTCAGTCTCTCTCTTTCTCGGTCTCCCCCTCCCCGAAGAGCCTGAGCTACCGCCGCGGAGCGAGTAGGAAGGGGGAAGCAGAGACTCTCCGGCAGCGACAGGGAGCGAGTGACTGACCCCGGACGGAGATGGGGCGAGGGCAGGAAGTGACAAGCTCTCGGAGTGGGTGGGGGGAGTGTGGCCGGCACGCCCGGGAGCGTCGCGCGCATGCGCCCGGCCCGCGCCCCCGCCGGTGGGGAGACGCTGCGCGGCGGCTGGGCAGGGAGAGGGAAACCGAGAGGGTGGCGCGCGGCCGACAGTCGGGTGTCTTCGACCGGCGGCTCTCTCAAGCGTCCCCGGCGGACGGGGAGCCGAAGTCTTGGGCTTCGCGGGCCGAGAGGTGCAAGGCCACTGGTGCAGTGGTTGGGCCCGGGAGACGGGCTGCTGGGCAACCAAACTGTTGCTATCGCTTTTCTTCCTTCGGTGGAACCGAAACCAGGATGCTTGGAAAAGCACGGGAGAGAACTGTAGGAAGAGGCTTGGCAAATGCGTAAGCCGTAAATCGTGGTGATTCCGAAAAAGTTGTCAGCGCATTTATAAAGGGTACAAGTGGAACTTTTTTTTTTTTCCCTAACCCAGCAATTTCCGAAGTGTGCCTCTTAGAGCTTTGTCAGGTCTTTGGGAGGAAAACAGTCTAGTCCGTGGAAGATCGGTATTGATCGCAGCTGCGCTCGGCGTCTGGCATCTGAAGGTGAAGTTGGGTCACGTGGGCAGTACGCACTTTTTCTTCGGCGCTCATCCTGCTTGGAAAACCCCCCAGGATCGCAATAGACTGTCAAATTCTGCAACCCCGTGTGCCGGTGCTCGAGGGTGGGCGAGCCGGCTCCCCCGCCTTCTCCCCGGCTCCAGAAGCAAAAATGAAAATTTTAAGAAAGAAAAAGTCCATTTAAAAAATCTCCACCCGCCCTCCCCCACGATCCGCTGAAAACCTTCATGGTTAAGTTACCGGTTTTCGGATCCGTGAAAACGTTTAGTAGACAGGCTCTGTATGTATTTTGGAAGAACAAACGAGTGACTGAAATCTGTTTTCAAAATTCAGAGTTTGTATTAGGTCCAGTAATAAATGTGTTACTGTAAATGCACTGAATGGAGCATTGGGATAGGTCTGAGTGATTTTAGCAGCTTAATTATAGGGGTAACAGGAAAATGATACAAAAATGATCTTTTTAAAAAGGAATTCCACCTGCTGTTCTGCACACTTGTCACCTTAGTATGTTTGATCATTTTTATCTGTCCCATTGTCAAGAAGCAACACAAAACAAACTAAAATGAAATGGATCTAGGTGGTGGTGGGGGCGGTCCAAGAGGGGATATGTGGGCATATATATATATATATATACATACACACACAGCTGATTCACTTTGTTATATGGCAGAAGCTAACATTATAAAGCAGCTATTATCCCAATTAAAAATGAAATGCCATAATTTCTAAAAGTAAAATAAGCTGCATCCACATGATAGTGTTTGTCATACAACTAATAAAATATTTTTCTAATATTTTCATGCTAAGTCTCCAGTCCTGTCCAGTTCTTTGCAACCCAAGGGACTGTATCCCACAAAGCTCCTCTGTCCATGGGATTCTCTAGGCAAGAATACTGGAGTGGGTTGCCATGCCCTCCTCCAGGGGATCTTCCTGACCCAGGGAGGGAATCTGCATTTCCTGCAGCTCTGGCACTGCAGGTGATTCTTTACCACTGAGCCATAGAGGACTATGCTTACATAAAACAATAGAAAAAGGTTTTTAAATATGACCCTTAACAGTGGAATTTTGATTTTATTTAACACTAGAGATCTTTGGTAAAATTTAAGATGAAATATTTTAACTTAGGAGATCTTTAATAAGCAAATTTATCATGGTCTTAAAAATGAATATACAATTTAAAATTTTCAAAAACATGAGAAGGCATTACTTCAGGTATGTGAAAGTTAGAAATGTTTGCTGACCAGATGTGAATTAAAGATGTTTATATTTCAAAGTGGTCATCACTAGAGAGTCCTCAAAATTGTTTGCTAATAGAATAAGTTTTAAATATTCTGAAATATTAGAATTATAGACAAAATTGGAATTTGCGTACGAGTAAAACATATTGAACACATTGAATCATAGAATTTTAAAGATGAAGCCATGGAAATTATCCTGGCTTTATAGATAGAAAACTGAAACCCAGAGAGGTTAACTGGTTTTCTGAAGGTCACATAGTAACAGAACTGAGTCTAGAACCTAGATCATTCCCTTTATAAAATAATATTATTATCTGACATGTTTTGAGTGATTAATGTTTTAGGCTCAGGCATGAAGTCATTTAATTATATCAACAATCCGATGACATTTTGTTATCCTGCATTCTTCAGGGGGAGAAACTGAGGCACAGAATGGTTCAGTTCAGTTGCTCAGTGATGTTGGACTCTTTTCGACTCCGTGGACTGCAGCATACCAGGCTTCCCTGTCCATGACCAACTCCCGGAGTTTACTCAAACTCATGTCCATCGAGTGGATGATGCTATCCAACCACCTCATCCTCTGTTGTCCGTTTCTCCTCCCACTTTCAATCTTGCGCAACATCAGGCTCTTTTCAAATGAGTCACTTCTTCACACTGAATCAGGTGGTCAAAGGATTGGAGTTTCAGCTTCAACATTAGTCCTTCCAATGAATATTATTCAGGACTGATTTCCTTTAGGATGGACTGGTTGGATCTCCTTGCAGTCCAAGGGACTCTCAAGAGTCTTCTCCAACACCACAGTTCAAAATCATCAATTCTTCAGCATTCAGCCTTCTTTGTGGTCCAACTCTCACATCCATACATGACCACTGGAAAAATCATAGCCTTGACTAGACGGACCTTTGTTGGCAAAGTAATGTCTCTGCTTTTATTTTATTTTTTTTTTCATTTATTTTTATTAGTTGGAGGCTAATTACAATATTGTAGTGCTTTTGCCATACATTGACATGAATCAGCCATGGAGTTACATGTGTTCCCCATCCCAATCCCCCCTCCCACCTCCCTCTCCACCCGATCCCTCTGGGTCTTCCCAGTGCACCAGCCCTGAGCACTTGTCTCATGCATCCAACCTGGGCTGGAGATCTGTTTCACCCTTGATAGTATACTTGTTTCAATGCTATTCTCTCAGAACATCCCACCCTTGCCTTCTCCCACAGAGTCCCAAAGTCTGTTCTGTACATCTGTGTCTCTTTTTCTGTTTTGCATATAGGGTTATTGTTATTATCTTTTAAAATTCCATATATATGTGTTAGTATACTGTATTGGTCTTTATCTTTCTGGCTTACTTCACTCTGTATAATGGTCTCCAGTTTCATCCATCTCATTAGAACTGATTCAAATGAATTCTTTTTAATGGCTGAGTAATATTCCATTGTGTATATGTACCATAGCTTCCTTATCCATTCGTCTGCTGATGGGCATCTAGGTTGCTTCCATGTCCTGGCAATTGTAAATAGAGCTGAGATGAACATTGGGGTGCACATGACTCTTTCAGATCTAGTTTCCTCAGTGTGTATGCCCAGGTGTGGGATTGCTGGGTCATATGGCAGTTCTATTTCCAGTTTTTTTAAGGAATCTCCACACTGTTCTCCATAGTGGCTGTACTAGTTTGCATTCCCACCAACAGTGTAAGAGGGTTCCCTTTTCTCCACACCCTTTCCGGCATTTATTGCTTGTAGACTTTTGGATAGCAGCCATCCTGACTGGCTTGTAATGGTACCTCATTGTGGTTTTGATTTGCTTGTCTCTGCTTTTTAATATGCTGTCTAGGTTGGTCATAGCTTTTCTTTTAAGGAGCAAGCATCTTTTAATTTCATGGCTACAGTCACCATCTGCAGTGATTTTGGAGCCCCCAAAAATTAAGTCTGTCACTGTTTGCATTGTTTCTCCATCTATTTGCCATGAAGTGATGGGACCGGATGCCGTGATCTTAGTTTTCTGAATATTGAGCTTAAGCCAAGTTTTTCACTCTCCTCTTTCACTTTCATCAAGAGGCTCTTTAGTTCTCCTTCACTCTCTGCCATAAGGGTGGTATCATCTGTATATCTGAGGTTTTTTATATTTCTCCCAGCAATCTTGATTCCAGCTTGTACTTTATCCAGCCCAGCATTTCGCATGATGTACTCTGCATATAACTTAAATAAGCAGGGTGACAATATACAGCCTTGATGTACTCCTGTCCCAATTTTGGAACCAGTCTGTTGTTCCATGTCCAGTTCTAACTATTGCTTCTTGACCTGCATACAGATTTTTCAGGAGGCAGGTCAGGTGGTCTGATATTCCCATCTCTTTCAGGATTTTCCACAGTTTATTGTGATCCACACAGTCAAAGGCTTTTGCATAGTCAATAAAGCAGTAGTAGATGTTTTTCTGGAACTTTCTTGGTTTTCTCATGATCCAACAGATGTTGGCAATTTGATCCCTGGTTCCTCTACCTTCTCTAAATCCGGCTTGAACACCTGGAAGTTCACGGTTCACATACTGTTGAAGCCTGGCTTGGAGGATTTTGAGCATTACTTTGCTAGCATGTGAAGTGAGTGCAATTGTGCGGTAGTTTCAACATTCTTTAGCATTGCCTTTCTTTGGGACTGGAATGAAAACTTTTCCTTTTCCAGAATGGTTAGGTAACTCATCAGGGTTACAGCTGAAAGGCAGCTGAACCAGCATTCTAACCCAAAGGGTGTGGCTCTGAAACTTATGACCTTAGCCATTGTGTTCTATTGGCTATATTGTGTTGCCTACACTGTACTGTAGCTGTTTTGGATCACATCAAATGTGAAAGATGAGCGAGTAGATCCTGTCATTTGTGAGAGGTATTAAAATGCCATGTGTAAGCTCTTGAAGTGGGAATGGAATTGCTAGAATCACAAGAATTTAATTGAATTTCACAAAAAGACTTTGAACATCACCTAGAATTTCACCCTACCTAAAAACACTATGCACAAACCATCACAGAAAAATCATTTGTCTCACTTTCGTTGTTCACTGCAGCAACCTAGGTGACACATCATTACAGCTTTAAGGAACTTTTTGATAGTCAAAGTCTGGAAGTGCATATTTAGTGATTAACATATCACCCTCAAGGCTGGAGAATACACACACACATATATACATACACAAGGCTGGAGACTACACACACACACACACACACACATCCCTATATACATACACAAGGCTGGAGAATATACACACACACGCACACACACACACACCTATATACATACACAAGGCTGGAGAATACACACACACACACATCCCTATATACATACACAAGGCTGGAGAATACACACACACACGCACACACACATGCATGCATATACACATATATTATTGCAGCATAGCAAACCACCCTAGAATCAGTGCCCTAAAGTCATTTTAGTCTGGCCTTGTCTGGGATCATCACGTAGCTGCTACAGGCATCTGGCAGCTTGACTGGGTGCTCTCATGGCTGGCAGCTGGTGTTGACTATTGGCTGGACCTCTCTCTCCCCTTGTAGACTTTCCTCCTCAATATTATCCTGGGCTTTTTCATATCATGGCAGCATGCCAAGCAAATAGAGTGGGAACTGAAAGAATTTGACATCACTTCCACCACATTCTATTGGTAAAACAAAGTCAGAAGGACCAGCACATATTCAGAAATTGGGAAGATAAATTTCCCTTCTTTTTAAAAATTTTTAAATTGAAGTGTAGTTGACTTACAGTGTTGTGCCAATCTCTGCTGTACACCAAAGTGACTCAGTTTTATGTATGTATGTGTGTGTATATATATATATACACACACACACACATATATATTCTTTAATATTCTCTTCCATTGTGTTTTATTCCAAGAGATTGGATATAGTTCCCTGTGCTATACTGTCGGATCTTGTTCATCCATTCTGAATGTAATGCTGTAGTTTGCATTTGCCAACCCCAGATTCCCAGTCCCTCTTCCTCCCTTCCTCTTTCTTGGTGACAAGTCTGATCACTGTGTCTGTGAGTTTGTTTCTATTTTGTGAATAGGTTCATTGGTGCCATATTTTAAATTTCTCTTCTTGATGGGAGGAGTAGCCAAGTCACATTTCAAAGGGATATGCATATAGGAATGGAAGGATTTATTGTGATGATCTTTGCATGAAGTCTATCACAATATATAATTATTTCAAGAATAATACTAACTAATTAAAGCTGTTGGGTTGCTTTCTTTTTTTTTAATGATTGGTAATGCCTTTAAGAACAGCAGAACAAGGAAATACTAGTCAGACAAATTCTTTAAACTGACTAAGTGGGTCAGTTTGCTGGCACTGTATAGATACGTTGGTGATCCCTTAACTTTGTTTCATAATTTTGTTTCTTTCTTTAAGATTTTCCCATCCGTTCTAAACAGATCTCTCTAAAACACAGTATGAACACCTAACAAGTAGAAGCAATTATAGGACATATATATTCAGGTCCAGATTTTGCTAGCTTTGATTATGATGTGGCATTTTACAACACAAATTCATAACTTTTTAAAATCAAATTATGGGCCAAAATAGAGGGTGAAAGTTTAGAAAGGGTCATAGAAAAATTGATTTTGAAGGACAAATATTAAACTGTTGACCTATTATCAATTACAGAACTTAACGCCTAAGGACTGTGCAAGCAACAGAATACAAAAAAAAATAAAAAAAAATAATGCTTTTCCTAAAATGTTTATTTTAAGGGACACTAGGTTGTAACCTGGGTTGCTGCCCTGGAGATATGTTGCCTGCTAGGACCCCTGACATAGACTTAGAGTTTCCATTCCTGATGCCAAAGGCACACTTAGGTCTTGCTGGCCAGGTGGTACAGTGCATGCAGCATGCTGCCATGTGGGCACCATACCATGCCTTACAGGTCTTCCATTCAAATGCATTTCAGATAGCATTTAGGTGAATTCCACTTTAAAAAAAATACTTGTTAAAAAAATA
Organism: Cervus canadensis; assembly: GCF_019320065.1. Lineage (NCBI taxonomy): Eukaryota > Metazoa > Chordata > Mammalia > Artiodactyla > Cervidae > Cervus > Cervus canadensis. The sequence continues at coordinate 86,805,878 of NC_057388.1, forward strand.
ATTTTAAAAAATACTTGTTATAATGGAGTTTGTTCATAAATTAGTCTGTGCTATAAGAATAGCTGGGCTTTCCAGGTGACACTAGTGGTAAAGAACCCACCTGCCAATGCCAGAGACATAAGAGATGTGGATTTGATCCCTGGGTCAGGAAGATCCCCTGGAGGAGGGCATGGCAATCCACTCCAGTATTCTTGTCTGGAGAATCCCATGAACACAAGAACCTGGAGGGTTACAGTCTGACAAGCAGAGTCAGACATGACTGAAGCATATATTCATATAATAGCACGTATGCATATAATAGCTAAAGATGATTTTGTCACTTATTGAATTCAGAGAAAGTGCTAAGTGCTTTTGAGTTTTTTTTTCACTGAACCCTTACTAAGATCCTAGGTTAGATGTTATCCCATTTTACAAATTAAGAAGCAGATAATTTATGTTTAATCTTAGATTTGAACCTAGGACTGAGTCCATGTCCTATGCTTCAAGTTACATATATTCTGATTATTCCTAAAATTTTTATCTCCAGTTCAGTCCTGTCCCTGAAGCATCTAAGCTCTAACTACCCACGAAACCCACAATCTGAATTTCCCCAAACGTCTCAAAATTAGCAGGGCCCAAACTGAACTTCTCTTCTCACAAAACCTGTTCTTCCAAATTTTAATCAACAGTGTTGCTATCTATTCAGGCTATCAAGGCGGAGGCCTTGGAGCTAGAGAGGAACACATGCAAAGATGCAAAGTAATGCAGGTTACCTGTGTACAGGTTTCTCAGCTCTGTTAACCCCAACATGCAACCTGACACCATGGACAACTGGTTTACTTCAGAAAGGTTTAGGAAATAGTGACCTCTCTCCATGGGCACCATCAATCTTCAAGTCCAAACTCTCACCTCTGAGCCAGTGCAATAACTACCTCCATGGTCTCCCTACCACCATCTCTCCCTCTCTCCATTATTCCACACTATCAACAAAATTACAGTTTTAAAAATATTAATAATATTATTTCCTAATTTAAAATCTCTGTAGACTGCTCATTTTCTACATGAAGAAGCCAAATCTCAATGAAAAGTAGAAAAACCGTGTGTCAAGAGTTGGAAAAATTGGGTATACTAGCAGTTGAACTAGATAGGGAGGGAGTGTGGAACATGAGAGAATTTTAGAGAGAGATGATTAGAAGTGTATATATGGCAATATATCCATTAGCTAAAGCAACTATTAGGGACTTCCCTGGTGGCACAGTGGATAAGAGTCCTCCTGCCAATGCAGGGGACTCAGGTTTGATCCCTGGTCCAGGAGGATACTGCTGAGCAACTAAGTCCATGCATCACAACTACTGAAGCCCAAGCTCTAGAGACCACAAGCCACAACTACTGAGCCTGTATCCCACAACTACTGAAGCTTGCATATCCTGGAGCCTGCATGCCACAACCAGTGAAGCTTGCTTGCCTAGAGCCTGTGCTCCACGACAACAGAACCCACTGCAATGAGAAGCCCATGCACTGCAACAAAGAATAGCCCCTGCAACTAGAGAAAGCCCACACACAGCAGTGAAGACCCAAACAACCAAAAGTAAATAAATTTTAAATTGTAAATTTAAAAATTTTTTTTAATAAAACAGTTATTAAATAATAGAATAGTGGTTTGCTGAGAGGGTTGGGAAGTGTACTGGGAGGGTGATGATTTTGGGGTTCCTGACCATTTTATCAATTTTTACCACATAATCATTACAAGGTATATTTGCTTTGTAATAATTCAGCAAGCTGATAGTTATGTTTTATGCACTTCTGTAAACAAGTATTATATTTCACTATAAAAAATATTTTTTAAAGCAGCTGACCTAGGTTTTAATGCCTCTGAATTATATCTGGTATCAATTAAAAATGAGTATTGAATTTAGAAAGATGGTAACAATAACCCTATATGCAAGACAGCAAAAGAGACACAGATATATAGAACAGTCTTTTGGACTCTGTGGGAGAAGGCCAGGGTGGGATGATTTGAGAGAATAGCATTGAAATATGTATATTATCATATGTGAAACGGATCGCCAGTCCAGGTTCCATGCACGAGACAGGGTGCTCTGGGCTGGTGCACTGGGATGACCCAGAGGGATGGGATGGGGGGGGGGGTTCAGGATGGGGAACACATGTACACCCATGGAGGATTCAAGCCAATACAATATTGTAAAGTAATTAGCCTCCAATTAAAATAAATAAATTTATATTAAAAAATAAAATAAAATTTTTGGAAACACACACACAAAAAAAAGAGTATTGAACTTTTCAAGGCTTTGTTGCCTTTGCACGTGTTACTCCTCACACCTGGAAATAAATATCCTGTCCACCTGGAAAACTCCTACTCATCCTTTAAGACTCGCTTTAGATATCACTTCTGAGAAACTACTTCCCACAGACAAATGACAGCTCCATTTTCCTGCACCTGTAATAAGTCATTCTAATTAAATGACTGACTCTCCCATTAGTCTGAATCCACCAAGAAACACAGCAAAACATTCCTCATTGTTTTGCCATCACCTAGTCCACTTCCTGGCACATAATAGACAACCATTAAAAGTTACTAGATGGGCTTGAGTGAATGAATTCTGATTTCCATTGGGCTAAAGAAAAACAATGTTCAGTCTTTGCAATAAACATCATAAGAAAAAGTTTAGTGGGAAAAATCAATCTTAGTGGGTTGGGAAAAATTAGCTTTAGCCCTTGGCCTAATAGGACACTCATTTTCAACGTAGAGCACAACCATCTTGGTGGTGGAGGTTTAGTCGCTAAGTTGTATCCAACTCTTGTGACCCCATGGACTGTAGCCTACCAAGCTCCTCTGTCCATGGAATTTCCCAGGCAAGAATACTGCAGTGGGTTGCCATTTCCTTATCCAGCGGATCTTCCCAAACCCGGGATCAAACCTGGGTCTCTTGCATTGCAGGCAGATTCTTCACCAACCGAGCCACCAAGGAAGCCCAGAGAGCAACCATACAAGGACAATTAAAGGAACCCTATCGCATAGAATTAGTAATACTATAGAATATATGCCATAGTTGGACACTTGAAACTACTAACCATTCATCATGATTGTGGTTTTGTTTTTATGAGGGGTGATTATTTTTGTTTAGTTGGCTTTTTTTAACTTGCAAATATTGACAAATGGGATGCTTTTTAAAGCAATTTTTGCATTTTTAGAAGTCATTTTTTGTTTTTTTAACTTTTTATTTTGAAACATTTCAAATTTAAAAGCAAATGAAAGGACTTCCCTGATGGTCCAGTGGTTAAGACTCTGCACTTCCACTGCAGGAGGCAGGGGCCCCTGGTGGGGGAACTAAGATCTCACATGAAAGAACACAATTCCCATACTCCACCCAGATTAACGAATTTTTAATATTTTGTCCTATTTGTTTGCTCTCTCTCTCTGTCTAAATATATATGATTTTTTGAACCATCTGAGAGTAGATTGAAACATACATCCTTCTCCTTTATCCCTAATTACTTCAGTGTGTGTTTCTCAAAGCCAGGATTTTATTATCATACATGAGCACAATACAGTTATCATATTCAGGAAATTTAACATTAATACAACACTTTTATTTAGACTACAGTCTATATTGGAGCTTCTCAGGTGACTCAGTGGTAAAGAATCCAACTGCCAATGTAGGAGAAGCAAGATATTCAAGTTCCATCCTTGGGTCAGGAAGATTCCCTGGAGTAGGAAATGGCAACCCACTCCGGTATTCTTGCCTGGAAAATCACAGGGACAGAGTATCTCGGCCGAGTGACAGACAGTCCTTGGGGTCGCACAGAGTCGGACACAACTGAGCACCACCACCCCCTGCCCCACAGCCTATGTTATAATTTTGTCAGTTATCATGATAATGCCTTTTATTGACTTTTTCCCTTCAATATAAGAACCAATCCAGGATCAGTTCAGTTCAGTTCAGTCGCTCAGTCGTGTCTGATTCTTTGCAACCCCATGAACTGCAGCACGCCAGGCATCCCTGTCCATCACCAGCTGCCAGAGTCCACACAAACCCATGTCCATTGAGTTGGTGATGCCATCCAACCATCTCATCCTCATCATCCCCTTCTCCTCTTGCCCTCAATCTTTCCCAGCATCAGGATCTTTTCAAATGAGTCAGCTCTTCACATCAGGTGGCCAAAGTATTGGAGTTTCAGCTTCAACATCAGTCCTTCCAATGAACACCCAGGACTAATCTCCTTTAGGATGGACTGGTTGGATCTCCTTGCAGTCCAAGGGACTCTCGAGAGTCTTCTCCAGCACCGCAGCTCTTCAGCGCTCAGCCCTCTTTATGGTCCAACTCTCATCCCTACATGACTACTGGAAAAGCCATAGCTTTGACTAAGGTGGTCCTTTGTTGGTAAAGTGATGTCTCTGCTTTATAGTATGCTGCCTAGATTTGTCATAGCTTTCTTTTCAAGGTACAAGTGTATTTTAGTTTCAGGGCTGCAGGCACCATCCACAGTGATTTTGGAGCCTAAGAAACTAAAACTTGTCACTGTTTCCTCTAATCCTCTTTTTTTCCTGACCTGCATGACCTGCCCTAACTAACCATGAGGCCACTAGGGAACTCCCAGTAATTCTTTTTCTTTTTTTAATTGAGATATAACTGACATGTAACATTATGTTAGTTTTAGGTGTACAGCATAGTTATTCAAATATATTTGTATGTATTGCAAAATGATCCCCACAATAAGTTTAGTTAACATCCATCACCACAGAATTATGAACCTTTTTTTATGATAAGAATTTCTCAAGATCTACTTTCTTACCAACTTCCAAGTATACAAAACAGTATTATTAACTATAGTCACCACACTGTACATTACATCCCCAGGACTTATTTATTTTATAATGAAAAGTTTGTACTTTTGTATTTTTGTCCTCTTCACACATTTCACTCACCTCTTCTCCCACCTACCACCCCAGCATCCCTACCCCTGCCCTCAAACCCCATCCTACCCCCCCAACCCCATCTCCCGTCTCCCCCACCCACCCCTACTGCTGGAAACCACCCATCTGTTCTCTGTATCAATGAGCTCAATTTTGTTTTGGTTTGGTTTTTTTAGAGGCCGTATATGTTAGACTGTATCATATTTGTCTTTCTCTGTTTGACTTATTTCACTTAGCATAGTACCCTCTAGGTCCATCCATATTGTCCCAAATGGCAAGATTTCCTTCTATACATGGCTGGCTAATATTCCGCTGTGTATGTGTGTGTGTATGTATATATATATGCACACATATATACACACATATATATATACACAGAGAGAGAGAGAGGTTGATGATTTAGGTTGTTTCCATGTCTTGGTTATTGTAGATAATGCTGCAGTGAACATGGAGATACAGATATGTTTGATATTAATCTTGCTCACTGGTTTAAGAGGTTATTCAGCTTCTCCACTGTATAGTTACTCTTTTCCCTTTTATTATGAATAAGTAACTTGTGCATAGATAACAATGATTATATGACAGAGATTTCTTTTAACCAGTGATCTCAGTGGGCTTCCCTTGTGACTCAGTGGAAGAGAGTCCGCCTGCCAATGTAGGAAACACAGGAGATGTGGGTTCAACCCCTGGAGGAGGAAATGGGAATCCACCCCAGTATTCTTGCCTGGAGAATCTCACGAACAGAGGAGCCTTGCAAGCTACAGTCTATGGTGTCACAAAGAGTTGGACATGACTGAGTACACACAAACAGTGATTTTAGTAATCTTATTTAGGTTTTAGAAACTCTCAAAGCAAAATTAAAGAGAATAAAAGTTAATTGATGCTATAATATAATTAGAAACTGTGGTCAGTCATGTAAGTAGAAATTGTTTTTTGGTATACTCTTACATAATTAAAAGTTAGAAAAAAATGTATTTCCCTGGGTGTTAATTTATTATCAGTAAATCCATTCAATCAGCATTCACTGGGTATCCATTGTATTCCAAATGTCATGTCAAACTGAGAATACAATGATGAATATGACCAAGTCTCTTTCCTTTAGTCAACGAAAATTTCTTTGGTGCCAATGCACAGGTACTAGGAATACATCCAAAAACAATGTAGGAAGTTCTTGCCTTCTTGGAGTTTACAGTCTAATCATTGAGGAGCTTCCAATCTAATAATGGTGGCAGGTAAAAACTTGTATTGCTTTATGATAATCACATAAGACAGGCACATGAGAGATGATTGCAACCATGGATTTACAAGGTCTATACACAAAAGCAACAGGGAGGGAGAGGCGAGGGGGCATTTGCAGCATCAGTTTTTTAACTCACTTGAATTAGAAAGCTATAATAATTATGAATGATTGTTTTCACCAAGGAATTTAAAAATTTTACTAAGACCTATTTCTTTAGGAGAGCTGACCAATAAATCATCTATTATTATATATTAACAGAGTAATTCATCCTCAATCATACGTTGTAAATGCTCTGTGATTTAGTCATTGAAGAGTTTTGCATGTGATACTGTGTCATCATCAAAAAGGCATCCTGAGTTTTTCATTCATTTTCCCGACCGCTCCTCCTTATGGCCAAGATTTATTTGCAAGACTGAAAATAAGACTACAGTTCAGAACTGTGGAACAGAATTAAGTTAGTTCTTTTACATATAACTTCATTAGGATCTTGATCTAAAATACCAAGTAAAAAAATCTCTAGAAAAGTGAGATGATGCCTCATCTCTAACAACAAAGTATCAGAAGAAACATGCATTTTTGACTTATGAGAACTGAGTCAATACATATGTCTTAGGTCCTAATTCCAGTTGAATACATAAACTACCAGCCCATAAACTACAACAAAATACTGTATTAATGGAACATTTTAAGAAGCCAATTGGTATCTACACTTATTCTGTTGATCTGAGATTTTAAACAATTTCCAAAATAATTTCTACAAAATGATCACATTTTTCTCTTAAATTGACACTCATTTTTTCCCATTCAAAAGTTCTATTTTTTTCCTAATGAAAGATGAATATTTTGCATCTGAGAAATCTCTAGATTTAGAGCCTATGCTGGTTTAGAAGACATCTTTCAAAAAGTCAGGAAGCTTTCTTGGGTGTTTCTTATACTTTCAAGTGATCAGACTATTAAAGCAAATTTCTGTGTTACAAAGATCATACATGGAGTAAGGGAAAAGTTAGGTTGGTAAGAATTTTGAAAAACAGCATCAGGACGTTTTCCACTTAGGCAGAAGAGTTTCTAGTTGGGAGAAAGCCCCATAGGACACAGTGTCAAGATCCTTGTTAAGACCTGTGTTGCTAGGCAGTACTAAGTTGCCTAGTGACCCCTGGATGCTAGAGTTAACATCATTGATTTCAATGCCATAGAATGACATTTACTTCTTAGTACTTTGTGGGGGAGTACCTAAGTCTGTATTGTCACTCTCTTTCATAAAACAAATGTCTTTATAAAAATGCTAGTCAAAATTCAGTGCGTTTCTAATCACCTTATTGCTAACGGAGATAGTGTGCCAGCTGTCAGGAATGGCAGTTTCATTTACGGGAACAAAGTTGCTTTACATTTCTCAGAATTTTACTTTTAAAGGAACAATTGCTGTTGTATATTCAAAAATTCCCCTATCAACGTTAGTTCTCTTTTCTTAATCACTTGTGAAACCGGGAACTATAATATATTAAACTGAGAGAATATCTAATTGAAACCCTTCTTTCAAAAATATTATTGAAGTATAGTTGATTTACAGTGTTGTGTTAATTTCTGCTGCATAGCAAAGTGATTCAGTTATACATATATATTCCTTTTCATTAAGGTTTATTACAGGATGTTGAATACAGTTCCCTGTGCTATACAGTAGGACCTTGCTGTTTATTCATTCCATATATACCAGTTTCATCTGCTAATCCCAAACTCCCAGTTCATTCCTCTTCCCACCCCCTCCCACTTGGCAACCACATGTCTGTTCTCTATGTCTGTGCGTATGTTTCTGTTTCTTAGATATATTCATTTGTGTCATATTTTAGACTCCACATATAAGTGATATCATATGGTATTTGTATTTTTCTTTCTGACACATTTTGGTCGATATGATAATTTCTAGGTCCATTCATGTTGCTGAAATGGCATTATTTCATTCTTTTTTATGACTGAGTAATAATATTCCTTGGACTGCAAGGAGATCCAACCAGTCCATCCTGAACAAGATAAGTCCTGGGTGTTCATTGGAAGGACTGATGCTGAAGCTGAAACTCCAATACTTTGGCCATCTCATGCGAAGAGTTGACTCATTGGAAAAGACCCTGATGCTTTGAGGGATTGGGGGCAGGAGGAGAAGGGGACGACAGAGGATGAGATGGCTGGATGGCATCACCGACTCGATGGGCATGAGTTTGAGTAAACTCTGGGAGTTTGTGATGGACAGGGAGGCCTGGCGTGCTGCGATTCATGGGGTCGCAGAGTCGGACACGACTGAGTGACTGAACTGAACTGAACTGAATAATATTCCATTGTATATATGTACCACATCTTTATCCATTCATCTGTTGGTGGACATTCAGGTCCTGACTATTGTAAATAGTGCTTCCATGAACATAGGAGTACATGTATCTTTTTGAATTACAGTTTTGTCTGGATATATGCCCAAGAGCAGAATTGCAGGGTCATATAGTAGCTCTATTTTCAGTTTTTTGAGGAACCTCCATACTGTTTTCCATAGTGACTGCACCAATTTACATTCTATCAACGGTACAGGAGTGTTCCCTTTTCTCCACACACCTTCCAGCATTTGTTATTTGCAGAATTTAATGATGGCTAACTGGTGTGAGGTGGTACTCCATTGTAGTTTTGATTTGCATTTCTCTAATAACTGAAACCTCTCATTTTTTAATTTTGTCTTTCTAGTCTTAGGAAGCTCATTTCTGTACAAAAAAACTCTGCCAGATGAATGAAGATGCAAAATAGTGCATAAGTCGACTATATGAATAAAATGAATGTGTAGATTGCTTAACTTAAGTGCTGTATTTTATTCTGAAAACATTTGAAACATTTCTATCTCATCTAACTGTCCCTTAGGATTTTACTTAAACAAAACAAAGCACTCATGTCTTCTGGGAATTAAAAAAAAGAGACTATAGAAGATACTTTATAATCTTCTTGTTCATTTCTACATCATTGTTGTGTTAAAAGAGAAAGGGAAAAATCCAAGAAAAAATATAAAGAGGTAGAGAAGGGAAAGGAAATGTTAGCTAAGATTTGTTGAATCTGGATCAGACACCATACTAAGCACCTAAGATTGATTATCTCACTTACAAGCAGAGCAAAAGTAAGAAAAATAAAAATACTGGCCTTCTTACATTCCTTGATCATGGAGATGAAAGGAGACACATATTCTTTCCTATTGTTTTTTTTTAGTTAATTTATTTATTTTAATTGGAGGCTAATTACTTTACAATATTTTGGTGACTTTTGCTGTACATTGACATGAATCAGCCATGTGTCCCCCATCCCGAACCCTCCTCCCACCTCCCTCCCTATCTCATCCCGCTGAGTTGTCCCAGTGCACCAGCTTTGAGTGTCCTGTTTCATGCATCGAACTTGGACTGGTGATCTGTTTCACATATGACAATATACATGTGTCAATGCTATTCTCTCTAATCATCCCACCCTCACCTTCTCCCACAGAGTCCAAAAGTCTGTTCTTTATATCTGAGTCTCTTTTGCTGTCTCACATAAAGGGTCATTGTTACCATCTTTCTAAATCCCATATATATGTGTTAATATACTGTACTGATGTTTTTCCTTCTGACTAACTTCACTCTCTATAATAGGCTCCAGTTTTATCCACCTCATTGGAACTGATTCAAATGTATTCTTTTTAATGGCTGAGTAATATTCCATTGTGTATATGCACCATAGCTTCCTTATCCATTCGTCTGCTGATGGGCATCTAGGTTGCTTCCATGTCCTGGCTATTATAAACAGTGCTGCGATGAACATTGGGGTGCACGTGTCTCTTTCAGATCTGGTTTCCTCGGTGTGTATGCCCAGGAGTGGGATTGCTGGGTCATATGGCAGTTCTATTTCCAGTTTTTTAAGGAATCTCCACACTGTTCTCCATAGTGGCTGTACTAGTTTGCATTCCCACCTACATTGTAAGAGGGTTCCCTTTTCTTCACATCCTCTCCAGCATTTATTGTTTGTAGACTTTTGGATAGCAGCCATTCTCACTGGCGTGTTACGGTACCTCATTGTGGTTTTGATTTGCATTTCTCTGATAATGAGTGATGTTGAGCATTTTTTCCTGTGTTTGTTAGCCATCTGTATGTCTTCTTTGGAGAAATGTCTGTTTAGTTCTTTGGCCCATTTTTTGATTGGGTCATTTATTTTTCTGGTATTGACCTTCATGAGCTGTCTGTATATTTTTGAGATTCATTCTTTGTCAGTTTCCCATTGCTTTTTATGTGATCTAAGGGAAAAAATCACTTTGCCCAGTCTAAAATGCTGTAGCTCTGATGCTTACATATGGGAGACAGAAAGGTTATTGCAGATTCATAGAAATTGTCACTACAATCCCAGTAGAAAATTTCTAGGATACTCCTGGCTATCGACAAGTCCAATATTTGACAGGAGCATAGATGCTGCACATAAACCACATTTAAAACATTGGGATTTGTCTGGACACTACACTTCAAAAGAGATCCAAACAAATAGAGGCACATTCAATGGGAGAATGACCAGGGAAGGGAAGAAATGTGAAATCATGTCCTATGTGGAGAATTCATATAAACTGGGGAAATTTTGCTTAGCCACCAAAGACTCCAGATATATACTAGGGTGGACTTCCCTAATGGTCCAGTGATTCAGAATCCACCTGCCAATGCTGGGGACATGGATTTGATCCCTAGTCTAAAAAGATTCCACTTGCCATGGGAAGCCTGTGCACCCCAACTACTGAGCTCACACACGGCAACTACTGAAGCCTGCCTGCCCGAGAGCCGGTGCTCTGCAACAAGAGCGGCCACCGCAATGAGAAGCCCGCACACCACAGGCAGAGAGTACTCCCCAGTCTCTGCAACTAGAGAAAGCCTTTGCGCAGCAACGAAGACCCAGCACGGTTAAAAACAAAATACATACCTAGATACCTAATACTAAGTCGCTTCAGTCAGGTCTGACTCTGCGACACTATGGACTGTAGCCCGCCAGGCTCCTCTGTCCCTGGGATTTTCCAGGCAAGAATACTGGAGCGGATTGCCATTTCTTTCTCCGTAAATTACATACATAAAATTTAAAAAACACATATGGGTCGTCAGATGGAAGAGGAAAAACAGGTGTCCTATACACCATCTTTGCTGGGTATGAGAAGTGCAGGAAAGACAATTTCAGTATGATAGAATAAAGAATTTTTTAAGCAAACTGTCCTTAACTGGAAGGAATTGTCTCAGGAAGTGTTAAATTCCCTATCACTTGGAAATGTTCAAAGTTTGGTGAGGCCCTTGGCAGAAATATTGTAAAGGAGATTCAAACTTTAGGGTTTAAAAAGATGATTCTGCAGTGATTTCCAATCCAGACACTGTGCACAAATGACTGGTGATTGAACCAAACCTCATGCCTCAGAACTCAGAGTTCAAAATAGAGTAAATTGCAATAAACTTTTCCCACATGAACCATACAATAAGAAATCAGATTCTTCTCACCTTTAAGTCCAATTCCAAGTGAGAATATTCCACTAATTCCAAGTGAGACTATACAAGTGAAAATAATCCCAAGTAAGAATATATCATTCCTAATTCTAAGTGAGAATATATAATTTTACTAATTCCAAGCAAGAATATACAATTTTACTCACCAGTTTCTTTCATAAATGGAGACACAAGCCAACAACTTGACCTGTTAATGCCAACACTGTGGTCAGGCACCATTAGTTTATCCTCTAAAAATATCAAGGACAGAATTGGAGTATTTTGATTCATTCATGTAACAGCTATTTATTGAGCACCTGCCATATGCCAATAACAGTGTTAAGGTTTGGGGTGGGAGATATAATGATGAACAACAACAACAACAAACATGATCTCTGCTCTCATGACGTTTATACAGTCTAGTATAATCACTGTCTCCCTGCAGATCACATGAAGTCTATTGTTTCCATGCATAAGCTTGTATTAATTTACTTTCTGATTAAAAATGTCAAATTAATTGAAAGAGAAAAAATATTTCCTTCTATTAAACATTCAGCAGAAATATGATTATTAACTTAGAAGGACTTAATTTATTCAATACATAATTTGTGTGTGTGTGTGTTAGTCACTCAGTCTTTGCAACCCTATGGACTGTGACCTGCCAGTCTCCTCTGTCCATGGAATTTCCCAGGCAAGAATACTACTGGAGTGAATTGCCATTTCCTACTCCAGTGGATCTTCCAGACCCAGGGATTGAACCTGGGTCTCCTGCACTGGCAGGCAGATTCTTTACCATCTGAGCCACCAGGGAAGCCCTCATACGTAATTTGAGAAACCATATTTCTAACAAAGTACATGTGTATTTATGGAGTTAGTGCAAAGATGCATAATATGCAAGAATGTTCTTTGCTATGATTAATTATATGGAGAAATTAATTTGCATAAAATGTGACTCATTAAGAGAATACAATTACTTGAATAATCAAAATCACTTATGAAAATTAATTGGCTGATGTTTTGTAGTTTTCAGTTAGGTACTATGGTCTAGATAAGCATTAGAAAACTTTGTGGTTACTGTGTCTAGTTCTTACACAGCCCAGTAGCTTGATTTGCTACAATATTAAATTTATAGTTGAGCTGGAAGTTTATAATAAGATTTAGATAGGAGTTAAAAAAAAACTTACAAGGTTAAGTCATGTGATTTAGTTGAATGACATTACCAAGAATAACATCAAAATTCTGAAGGGAGAATCCAGGAAGCTTTATGTTGCTGCCATATACAAAGCTATGAAATTAAAAGATGCTTGCTCTTTGGAAGAAAAGCTATGACCAACCTAGACAGCATATTAAAAAGCAGAGACATTACTTTGCCGACAAAGTTCCGTGTTATCAAAGATATGATTTTTCTAGTAGTCATGTATGGGTGTGAGAGTTGGACCATAAAGAAAGCTGACTGCTAAAGAATTGATGCTTTTGAACGGTGGTATTGGAGGAGACTCTTGAGAGTTCCTTGGGCTACAAGGAGATCAAATCAGTCCATCTTAAAGGAAATCAGTCTTGGATATTCATTGGAAGGACTAACGATGAAGCTGAAGCTCCAATACATTGGCCACCTGATGCGAGGAACTAACTCATTTGAAAAGACCCTGATGCTGGGAAAGATTGAAGGCGGGAGAAGTGTTCAACAGAGGATGAGATGGTTGGATGGCATCACCATCTCAATGGACATGAGTTGAGCAAGCTCCAGGAATTGGTGATGGACAGGGAAACCAGGCATGCTGCAGTCCATGGGGTTGCAAAGAGTCAGACATGACTGAGCAACTGAACTGAACTGATATACAAAGCCACAATGTGAGATGAATTCCTACATTCTTGCAGGCCTATTCAGAATTGTTTGCAGGTAAAATGACCCCTCCCTTTTTAACCATGGTTGATTAAACCAATTATCATTTCATGAGTCACAGGCATTATATGGTCTGGCACATAGTAGGCACCCAATGAACATTTTAGAATGAATGAACAAATGGGCAGAGGTGGTATAACAAGGATTAAATAAAGAGAACTGACTGTCTCATTAACTCATTCAATAAGCATTTTCTCATCTAGCTAAACAGATCAGGCACTGTACATCAGATACTGTCCCAAGGTACATAGGTGTAAGCAAGACCAGACATGATCATACTATCCCTCAGGTAGAACAGTGTAACTGAAAAGACAGATATTAATCCAAAGGCCACCCATTCAAAAGGAAATATAATATGTATAATGTGACAAGCGACATGATAAGAGGTATGGTATTTTGAGAGGGTAGGCAGAAGGGTCTGACCTTGTCAGGGAAGTCAGGGAAGACTTGCTAAAGGATGTGACAAAGAACTGGGGCTTCCCAGATGACGCTAGTGGTAAAGAATCTGCCTTCCAATGCAGGAGATATCAGAGATGTGAGTTTGATCCCTGGATCAGGAAGATTCCCTGGAGGAGGGTATGGCAACCCACTCCAGTATTCTTGCCTGAAGAATCCCATGGACAGAGGAGCCTGGTGGGCTACAGTCCATGGGGATGCCAAGAGTTGGACATGACTGAGCACACACATACACAAAGAGTGACGAAGAATTACCCAGGACTTCCCTGGTGGTCCAGAGGTTGAGAATCTGTCCGCCAATGCAGGGGCCAAGGGTTCAATCCCTGATGCAAGAAGATGCCACATGCCTCAGAGCAGCTAAGCCCATGCACCACAACTACTGAAGCCCTGTGCCCTAGAACCTGTGTGTGCAAGAAGACAAGCCACTGTAATGAAAAGCCCACGTACAACAATTAGTGAGGAGCCCCCACTGGCCACACTAGAGAAAGTCTATGAGCAGCAATGAAGACCCAGAGTAGCCAAAAATAAATAAGCAAGCAAGTACAAGGCTTCTGTGCAGCCCTGATTAAAAAAAAAAAAAAAAGAATTAGGTGAAGTGAGGCTAAAGGAGTACGGTCTGGCAGGTGCAAAGATCTCATGGAAGAATGAAGGCAGGGGCATGGTGTGAGGTGAGGCTAGAAAGACCCTTGAAGGCCATGAGTAATGGTCCTTTAGCCTTCAAAGCAAAGTAAAATATCTCAGTGTGTAGAGATTAGAGATTCAATCACTACACTCAAAACATGCACACAAAACATAATGTCATCCCGTTAAGTGTGTGTATACAATATGTATATATGTATATGTACACATACACATATATTTTTAATTGAGATATAGTTGACATATAACTGATATAATCATCCTGTTATAATGAACAATTCAGTGGGTTTTAGTATGTTTACAGAGATGTGCAGCCATCACCATCTAATTTCAGACCCTTATCATCATTCCAAAAAGAAGTCCCATACCCACTAGCAGTTATTCTCCATTCCCCTCTCCCCCAGCCTCTGGCAACCACAGACCTACTTTCTGTCTATGATGTTTTTGCTGTTCAGTCACTAAGTCATGTCCAGCTCTTTGCTCCTCTATGGACTGCAGCCTGCCAGGCTCCCTTATTCTTCACTGTCTCATGGAATTTGCTCAAATTCATATCCATTGAGTTGGGGATCTGTCTAACCATCTCATCTTCTGCCTCCCCTTTCTCCTTTTGCCTTCAATCTTTTCCAGCATCAGGGTCTTTTCCATTGAGTTGGGTCTTCACATCAGGTGGCCAAAGTATTGGAGCTTCAGCTTCACCATCAGTCCTTTCAATGAATATTCAAAGTTGCTTATGTATTTGCCTATCTGGACACTTCCTATAAATGGAATCATATGCTTATGTGTCTGGCTTCTTTCACTTAACATTATGTTTTCAAGATTCATCCATGTTGTAATGTGTACTTCCATTTCTTTCTATTGCCACATAATATTCCATTGTGTGAATGTACCACATTTTATTTACCCATTTTATCAGCTGACGGACATTTGGGTTGTTTCCATTTGAGGCTATTATAAATAGTGCTGCTAGAATATTTATATACAAGTTTTTGTGTTGATGTGTGTTTTCATTTCTCTTGGGTATATCCTTAGGAGTGTAACTGCTGGGTCACATGATAACTTTATGTGTAAGTTTTTGAGGAAATGCCAGGGGATTGTTTTGCAGAGTAGCTGCACCATTTTTCAATCCTACCAGGAAAGAATGAAGGTTCCAATTTCTCCATATTCTTACTAACATTTGCTATCGTTTGTTTTTAATTATTGTTATTATAAACATCCTAGTTGGCATGCAGTGGTATCTCATTGTGGGTATTTGTTGTTGTTGTTGTTTTGGGGGGGCCACACCACACAGCATGGTGGGATCTTATTTTCCCGACAAGGCATGGAACCTGTGTCCTCTGAATTGGAAGCTGGGAGTCTTAACCGTTGGGCTGCCAGGAAAGTTCCTTCATTGTCGTTTTGATTTGCATTACTCTGATAGCTAATGATGTTGAGCATCTTTTAATGGGTTCATTGGCCATTTGTATATCTTCTCTGGAGAAATACCATGCCCGCTTTTTTAATCTTCTACTAGACTTTCTTAAAGGTGAAAAAAATTGGTTATAATTATCTGAGCTTAGAATTTAGCTCCAGGTCACATATAATCATGAAATATTTTTGCATAATTTTAATATACTATGAATTCAAGGAATATGACTACCAGGTAAATTGAGTATCGATTGCAGCATGTTATGTTTGGAAGCTTAGCAAGATCTGTTCATCATTTCAAAGCACATTGTCAATGGCAGACCGCTTGTGGTATTTGAATTGCTGGTGCAACATGCCTTTCTATATCAGTCTGTGTTTGCTGCTGTGATACACAAACAAGTATTCGAGGCAATCTGAGACTCCTTTTAATACATTTAGAAATGCAAGGGTCTCAATGAATGTTAATAATAAGGGTTGTTTGTAAATATTCTATGTCATTTCTAAGTTAAATATTTTAGTATTGTGTAACACAGTGTTATCTATGCTGCAAAAACTAAATATTAAAATTACTTTATAATGGTCTGTTGTCTTTCAGTCTTATTTTATGTTCCCAGCAGCCTGTCAAACAACCCTCTTGGTAGTCTCTTCCAATATAGTATTATTTTCCAATCTGTTTTCTTCCTCTTTGTCTGTCCAAGGATATAATATCCAAGGCTTTTTAAATACCAAAGATTGGGTGCGCTGAGATTTTAAGACAGGAGACAAGCTTTGTGTGTGTGTATGCACATGTATGCGCACTATTTCATCACTATCTGTCTGATGTTATAATGAAGGGAATTATTCTACACTGTACTAACAAATAAGACCAAATTCATGTGCGTGAATATAATTCTTCCTCATTTTCTCCATTTTAACTGTAGTAAGTTGTCTTGGCTCTTACCTACACTTCAGTCACAGCTATTTCCCTCTTTCTCTCATCATATACAAATTAGTCTGATCCTGGTCTGTATTCTAGTTGATATTTTCGTTTCCACTTGGACTTTTGCTCTTTCATTTTCTGGTATTTCTTGTACAGAGGAATTTCTTACGTCTCTCAAATTCAAACTTTTTCATTATAATGAAACTCAAGCATCTGACCCCTCCAGGATATCCTTTAGTCTAGACATGCCCAGGCATTTACATATGGAAAGATATTATTTCATAATAAATTACTTCTCCTTGGTCTCCCCTTTATATTATACCTATGTTATTATATTGATTTTTTTGAATTCTATGTGGATATAATCTATATTACCTATGACTCCTAATTTAGGATAATAAAGGAGGCATTATGAAACATTAGCTGTGGAAACAGGACATTGGATTTGAAAGGGTTGAGACCCACTGCTCTGGATCATATCCTCATCCACCCTGGTCAGCAAGCCTCAAGGCCTGACTGTCTTCCCTACATCAGGCTCTATGCTCTCAAGTGAGTAGGCTTGGTCTGTGATATACTCAAGGAATTCAGATCATCATCTCTAGCCTAAGCCTGGTTTCAAGATTAAAGAAGTCAGTTAACTTCCCTTTCATCTCCTTGAGCCTTAGCCTCAAAATGAGGAAGATGATAAAACTCATGACTTAAGTGACAAATTTAAATGTTATTTTAATTATTGCTAACTATAAATATTTAAAGTGAGATAGGAGGTAACATGATCATGTTTGGTCTCTATAAACTGCAGATATTATGCAGATAATTGACTGTGAGAAGCTCATGTGTTGACTCAAGACAAATGCAGCAGGCTTTCTGGTTTTCTTTGAAATCTAGTGCAAATGTGGCCAGTGCCCCCCCAGGCTTCTCCATGGTGCCAGGTATCATTAAATTTATCTTTTATCACTAAAAGTCTTCTGGGACCTTGGGGGATTAACAGCATAATAGTATAATGTACAAAGACATCAAACATATAGTTGGGGAGTGGCTTAATATCTTAAGAATGTAATTCCTTTATACCCTAACTTTATGTGATTATTTCCAAGTAGCATGATTGCTCAACTGTGGTCTTGGTCCTTGCAACTTCTAGCTAATGAAGGCAGGTCTTAGAATGAGAACCCAATTGGGTTATATGAACTGGAAAACATAGAGGCTTGATGCATTCTTGCTTTCTGTCTCTGAATCCTTCCATTGTATTTCAATTTTAATATATGATTCAATGAAGTTAAATTATACCCAATATCAAGACATCTCTTATATTATCATGAGGCATTAATGGCAATGAGAGTTACATTGGTCCATGTGAACTGTTCAGTGAACATTGTATCATTGATCCAGTCACCAATATGACTATGACATTCCAGCCTGGAGAGAAAGGAGTCATCAACTGCCTCATATTATTTGAGGAGGCAGTAAATATAAATTATGTAGCATGGAATATGTTACTCAAGATGGCCAAAAGAAAGAGATTCCTGAGAAAGACTATAAAATATGGGACATAGTCAATAAGAAAAATACATGTCTGTTTCGATTGGAAATGGACAGAGAGAAGACAGGAACAAAGGCTTCTTTGTTTCTTTCAGACAGAGAATTTTGTGATTCATTAAGAATTATAATTAAAATAAAAGGTTTTAAAGTTTTGGGGGTCATTTGCTGGTTGACAACTTGATTAAAGGTGCCAGTTTGGAACTTCTGTGGCAGACTAGTGGTTAAGACTCTGCTTTTCCACTGCAGAGGGTGCGAGTTCAATTCCTGGTCATTGAACTAAGATCCCACAAGCTGTATTTCATGGCCAAAAAAAAAAAAATAGAAAAAAAAAAAGAATAGAAGAAAAAAAGTTTTAATAAAATAACACTGCTGGTTTACTCAATGCACCTCAGTAATGCCTGCTTTCTGTTTCTCTTCTCTGTTCTGACCAGTCACATTAATAAAATGGAGTATCTTCATGGGCTTCCCTGTTGGCTCAGTGGTAAAGAATCCACCTAGACTGCAGGGGATATGGATTCAGTCCCTGGGTCAGGAGATCCCCTGGAGAAGGAAATGGCAACCCACTCCAGTAGTCTTGTCTGGGGATTCCCACGGACAGAGGAGCCTGGTGGGCTACAGTCCATGGGCTGCAAAGAGTCGGACTCTTCAGACTGAGCAACTAAAAAACAAGTGATATATGACTTCTGATGGTACAGATTCAGCAATTCTTTTGCTTACTGAGTTAGTTTTCCAGGGCTGCCATATAAATACAGCAAACTGAGTAGCTTAAACAATAGAACTATTGCCTCACGGTTCTGGAGGCTAGACGATCAAGGTGTCAGCAGGATCATACTCCCTCTGAAGAAAGTAGGGAGGGATCTGTTTCAGATCTTCCTCCTAGCTCCTGATAATTCTTTGGATCATAGAAGGAATCTCCACATGGTGTCTTCCCTGTAGTGCGTGCCTCTGTGTCCAAATTCCCCTTTTCATAAGAACACAAGTCATAATGGATTAGGGATCCACCCTGCTCCAGGAGGACCTCATCTTAACTGTTACTCTGCAAAACTCGATTTCTAAATAAGGTCACACGCTTATATAGAACAGACTTGTGGTTGCCAAGGGGGAGGGGGTTGGGGGAGAGATGGAGTGGGAGGTTAGGGTTAGCAGGTATAAGCTATTATAAATAGAATGGATGAACAAGGCCCTACAGTATGGTACAGGGAACTGTATTCAATATTCTGAGATAAACCATAACAGAAAATATAAGAAGGTATATAAAACATATATATATAACTGAGTCATTGCTATAGAGCAGAAATTAATGCAACATTGCAAATCAGGCACATTTTTTTAGTTCAACAATTTTTAAAAACTCAATAAATGAATAAGGTCACATTCTGAGGTACTAGGGATTAGGACTTCAACATATAATTCTGGAGTGGTTGGGGAGGGGTGTGGGTAGGCTGGTAGAGGGACCAGTTCAACCCATGACATTTACCTTTTTACTTAAAGCAATAACGCTTTGCCTGTGAAATCATGGCTGTGGGAAAGGAAGTTAAAGAGTGGTTTTGGTGAGTGGTTTGGCAACTGTGACTTCTAGTTTCAATTTCTAAGTCCTCCAGCTTATTTTCCTTCTTGATTTTGAGGAAGAAAAATACCACAGGTCTTGGACAACTGTAAGTATCTATAAGTCGTTTTGAGCATTTTTCATGAGACATGATATAATAGCACTAGAGATACAGCTACTTGTCATAGAAGAATATGCAAAATATCCAGCCAAACTTTACACTGTCAAGAAATTGTTACTTTTACTTAGAGCACAAACTTGTGATTGCCAGGTTGGACTATAGCCCACCAAGCTCCTCTGTCCATGGGGACTCTTGAGGCAAGAATACTGGAGTGGGTTGCCATGCCCTCCTCCAGGGGATCTTCCCAACCCAGGGATCAAACCCAGGTCTTCTGCAGTGCAGGCAGATTCCTTACTAGTTGAGCTACCAGGGAAGCCCAACAAGGACCTACTTTATAGCGAGAAAAATAAAATGCTACTTTTAGATTTGTGCATATAAGCATTGCTGACGTACCCTCAGCTTCCCACTGCCATTTTCCTCAAGATTAAGAATTTTCAAAGCAAAACCCAACCCAAGCAAAATTATGAAGTAAAGGAGAACTGCCTTTTGACTATTCCTTCTTCTTCTTCACCTAGTTTCCTGCCCTTGAAGCACCTGCCTCAGGCACTTCCATACCTTAACTGCTTTTTCTGACCAGGTTTCTCTGGGGTCCCGTAAACACTCTGCCAGCCTTGCTGTGTGGCCCATCCCATCACAACCATTCAGGATATGTTATGAGGAATTCATCTGCAGAAATATGCCAGTTTTGAATTTTCTTGGGATCAAACTCTTTAAAATGTCATCTCTCATCACAATTTGCAAAATTAAAGAATTTGACCCACAATAATGTGGTTGTGGGAAACAGAATAAGAATCTTTCCACCTCTTGTAGGAAAATCAATGCTGAAAAAAAAAACACTTCTGAAATAACGGCAGATGAATCTGTTGTATAATTTAGCATAGTGGCTTTTTTTTGGGATTTTCAAGGAGGGATGGCTACATAATTTGCAGGATCCAGCGCAATGTGAAAATGCAGGGCCCCAGAACCAGTGCCCCAATTCACAGGGGACAGGAAAGCTCCAAAGGATTATAGCCTCCATGCCAGTACATAGTCAACACCTGGATTGGGGATGTTCAAGAGTCTCCAATCACCTTCCAAATGTGCAGGATGCTGCCACCTCCCAAGACACCACGTTGCTGGGCCAGGCAGAGGGTGGCTTTGGGGTAGAGGGGGCAAAGCACATCCAGGGCACCCAGGGGCAGGGAGCAGGCGGTCAAGACCCTCCTCCAGGGCAGAGGAGGGCAGGTGGCACTGTGTGTGAACTAAGGCTCCAAGTCCCCAGAGGATGTTCCGTTGCCCCAACAGACTTCACTTCCAAACCACAAATTCAAAGACAAAATTATTACAGAGTTTCAAGACGGTAGCCACAAAGCATTAAACCCAAAGGCAAGGACGCTATAGACTAGGGCACAATATTTTCATACAAGTAGATCTTTGTAGTGGTCCTTATTACATGGTATCAGAAGGGCACCAAGACACGTGCAAACAGCGTAGGGTTTGGAATGAAAAGATCCATATTTGTGTCTTGAGTTTCTGGTTTACTAACTAAATTAGATTATTATTAAACTTCTGAAAACCATGCTCTTGTCAGTATGATGGTACTGTAAAGTGGTCTTCTATAAAGGGTTAAGTTCAGTAAGGTTCATGGGACAGAAAGCACAAGCTAGCCACAAAAATCCACCCAGCTCATCTCTGGGTGCACAGCTAGGCGAAGTTTCCTGGTCTTTCTTACAGATAGGTGGAGCCATCTGACTAAGTTCTCTACAACAGCATGTGAGCAGAAGTGATGCTAGCCTCTCCCAGGACAGGCACGGAAAACCTCCCACAGCTGCTCCTCCAAGCCTTCCCTGTTCTGCAAGCTGCTTGTAAATGATGATGAAGCCCTAGATACAGGAATTCTTAATCTGGGGTACATGGAGCTCAAAGGATCCACAGAAAGAATTCAGGGAATCTATGATTTACATGAGGAAAACCTTGAAATCTTTATTTCCACTAACCTCTATTTGAAATGTAGCATTTTCTTTCATTGTTAATGTAGGCAACAAAGCACAGTTCTATGATCAGTAACTGGCCCTTTCACCAATAAAAGTCACCAATACTACAGCTGCTGGAGAAATCTGACATACAACGTATACTTGTCACTATTTTGATAGTATAGTCATTATTAGACCCACTGCTAGACCTTCTTATTTAATGTACTAGTTAACAGCATATACACCACTATATCACAAATTAGCTCTTTTAACAATTTAATGACTATATTTCAACATAATTGTCATTGTTGTCTAGTTGCTAAGTCATGTCTGACTCTTCTGTGACCCCATGGAAAACTATAGCCCACCAGGTTCCTCTGTCCACAGGATTCTCCAGGCAAGAATACTGGAGTGTTGCCATTTCCTTCTCCAGGGGATCTTCCTGACCCAGGGATCGAAACCATGTCTCCTGCATTAGCAAGTGGATTCTTTACCACTAAGCCACCAGGAAAGTCCTAATTTTCATTAGGTAATCTTAAATTACCTAATTTAATTTAATTTAAATTACCTAATTTAAGGCAGGAGGAAAAGGGGATGACAGAGGATGAGATGATTGGATGGCATCACCAACTCGATGGACGTGAATTTGAGCAAGCTCTGGGAGCTGGTGATAGACAGGCAAGCCTGGCATACTACAGTCCATGGAGTCACAAAGAGTCGGACATGACTGAGCAACTGAACTGAATCTTAAATATTTTATTTCATGTATTTTGAACATTATTCCAAGAAAGAAGTTTGGTAGCTCAAACAGACTGCTTAAGTGACTCATGACACAAAAAATTTAGGACCCTGATAGGATTATGCCAAGGAGAAAAAAAAATCTAGACACAGAAGGCTGTTTACTATGTGATACCATCTATAAGACATTCTGGAAAAGGCAAAATTTATAGGGACAGAAATCAGTGGGGGAGGGAGGGAGATCGATTGCAAAGTGGCATTAAAGTGCTTCAGGACTGATGGACATGTTCTAGATCTCAAATGTAACGGTGGTCATGCAACTGTATGTATTCTATGTATTCATCAAAACTCACTGAACTGTATGCCTGAAAAGGAAGAAATTCACTATATGTAAATTATACCTAAGTAAACCTGACTTAAAGGGGAAAAAAAACCTGCTAGAGGACAGCAGGGCCTCAGAGGAAGGGAACCTTCATGACAACATGGAGGAGAGTAGCCCCTGACCCACACAAATGCCCAAGGCTGCCATAGGAGAGAGAAAGAAATGCTATTGTGTTGAGTCCAGGCTTGTGTCTACTTGATACCACAGTTTAGACCACCCTGACACAGTTAGTAAAAGTATTTTGTGAACAATAACATGTAGTACAAATGTTAGAATGAGAATATTCATATTGAAGTCCTGACAATGTCACTTTGAAAGTTTTGCATTATTGGGACAACCACTTGACTTCTCTAAATTTTGATTTCTTCATTCACAGAATGGGTAAAATTGAGAATACTCCCTTTGCAATATATTATAACAATGAGAGACAACATAGACCTTAGCCTAGAACACCCAGTAAATGAAGAACAATTAAGCAGTAAGTAACACCTACTCTGATGGTGTTTGGAGCATGATCCAAAGCATTTGTAGTCCCAGCCCTATAATATACAGCACAACACTTTCCTTTGCAAAACTATTTTTGAGCAATTTAGTCTTCTTCTTTATCAAATGGTTTACAAATCTCATAGTTAGATGGGATATTCAAGACCATGCACTCCATCCCTTTCATTTCTTACTTCCACTTAGGGGAAGTGCTACTAAAGCAATAGTAGGACTTTAGGTTCTGAGGCCTAGAATTGGCAACTAAGACCCAGAGATGAAAGAAAAGTTCCAGAAAATCCCCAAATTCTGAATCAAAGCCATAGCTGTTGAAGAGAAGGAAGCATCCCATGGGGCTTGTGGAGAAGTGCTTTGTTGGAAGAACCAAGAAGAGAGGAACTGGAAAAGAAAAGGTCATGATTTGGGAGGCTATAGCTTTATTAAAATGAGGCTATTCTCTTCCTTTACCTCCTGAAAACCAAAGAAAGATGATCATAAAGGTCAAGGATTCTCAAACTCTCTTCCTCAACTACACTGGGGCTATAGATAAATACCTTATCTAAGAGGGTATTGAGGACTGGAGTGGCCAAGTACCTGATGACACTTCAGAGACAGATGACAGATCTGAAGGAAGACTTGTCTGGGAGAGCTAACCTCATTTCTGCTCTTTGGAGCAACAAGGATTCTTGAGTGTCTGTGGGTGAAGACACTGCTGAAGAGGCAGTGTGCCCGAGTCATCTCCCATCAGCTTACTGCGCTGCACAATCACATAACAGTTGATGGGACTCCAAGTGATGTGGACCCCAAGTGAACTGGCAGAGGCCGCAGCCATAGGGGCTGGAGTCCAAGCCAGACCCTTCATACTAGGGACTGGGCAAAGAGGAGGTCCCTATCAGCACCCTTCAAAGAATCAACAAAGCTACCTCAGAGAGAATAGCGTTTGGCTGATAACACAAAATGCAAATGTGCAAGTGCCAGTCACAAGCTGCTACTTCATTACAGCCCATTCCATATGGAGATCTCTGCCTTTCCTGCTTGCTTCCCACCCCAGTCCCATAAGGGAAGCAGTGAGAAGGCAGGGGTGAGGGGAGGGGCCTCAGAGAGTGTCCACTGTGTGCTCTCTGTCCACTCCAGAAAGCCAGGCTACAAACCACTGCTCGAGTTTCTACCACCACCACCAACAACCACTGCTATTCCCCTTACCACCACCCTGCCCACACCAGCACTACCAGCAGCAAGCAGCTAGAGGCAAAGGTCTTACTTGTTTGGGCAAGGATATGACCACAGATTTGGGTCAAACATGTGTTTAATATGAATATATTTTTACTTTTGAATGTATGTGAGTTTATTATTTTTAAATGGGGCTTCCCTGGTGACTCAGACAGATAATAATCCACCTGCCAATGCAGGAGACTCGGGTTCAATACCTGGGTCAGAAAGATCCCCTGGAGAAGGAGATGGTGACACGCTGCAATATTTGTATCTGGGAAATCGCATGGACAGAGGAGCCTGGTGGGCTCCAGCCCATGGGGTCACAACGAGTCAGACACAGCCTAGTGACTAAACAACAGCAGCAATACTTCAAACATGATTGTTGTGTGTATGTGTATTAGTCACTCAATTGTGTCTGATGCTTTGTGACCCCATGGGCTATAGCCCACCAGGCTCTTCGGTCCATTGAATTCTCCATCCAGGCAAGAATACTGGAGTGGGTTGCCATTCCCTTCTCCGGGGGATCTTCCCAAACCAGGGATCAAACCCAGGTCTCCTGCATTGCAGGCATATGTTTTACCGTCTGAGCCACTAGGGAAGCTCCATTTAAAAACATGATCAATGGACTAGTTTAATAACTATGTGCCTTTAAAGTTGTGGAATTGCACTGAAATGCCTCAAAGGAGCCATGACCCAGAGGCAGAGCATAACTTGAGAAGGTAAAATCATTTCACAATTATACCCACAATGAATTGAGACTTTTGGTAAAATGAATAACAAATTGACACTTTTTATCACCAAGTACATCCCAAGCACTAAGTTTATTAAGCACGATCTTTTTTCATACCCTAGAGAACTTCATTGCTAAAACAGCTCCCAAACTATGGTAAGCTAACGTGTTCTTCTCAGCTGTAAAGAAAAAAGTATTGTTTTGCCAATACACTATGTTTAAACACATTTTAACAAGTACATTTACTGATCTAGAAATCATTAGTGTGTCATGAATTAAGAGCGTGTGGCAGAAACAAGAGGTACAAGGGATCTCAGAGCTTTGCCAGGCACTGGCCCATGAGGGCATTAATTTATCAGTTAATGGATGTCCACATAGCAAAAAACATGGAATGTTAAAATCGTTTCTTGCCACTAATGTATCTCATTTGCAGGTGATCAGTATTCTTTTGCAGAAAGTAAGGCTATCAGTCCTGAGACAGATATTAGCACAAAAAACAATACCATAATAGCACCAGTGAATAAACCAGATCTTATGGAGCCAGACTGGCTCTAGGTGAGTGATCATACCATCGTCATTATCTGGGTCGTGAAGATATTTTTTGTATAGTTCTTCTGTGTATTCTTGCCACCTCTTCTTAATAAATTCTGCTTCTGTTAGGTCCATACCATTTCTGTCCTTTATTGAACCTACCTTTGCATGAAATGTTCCCTTGGTATCTCTAATTTTCTTGACGAGATCTCTAGTCTTTCCCATTCTATTGTTTTCCTCTATATCTTTGCATTGATCACTGAGGAAGGCTTTCGTATCTCTCCTTGCTATTTTTTGAAACTCTGCATTCAAAAGGGAATATCTTTCCTTTTCTCCTTTGCTTCTCGCTTCTCTTCTTTTCACAGCTATTTGTAAGGCCTCCTCAGACAGTGATTTTGCCTTTTTGCATTTCTTTTCCATGGGTATGGTCTTGATCCCTGTCTCCTGTACAATGTCATGAACCTCCGTCCATAGTTCATCAGGCACTCTGTCTATCAGATCTAGTCCCTTAAATCTATTTCTCACTTCCACTGTATAGTCATAAGGGATTTGATTTAGGTCATACCTGAATGGTCTAGTAGTTTTCCCTACTTTCTTCAATTTAAGTCTGAATTTGGCAATAAGGAGTTCATGATCTGAGCCACAGTCAGCTCCTGGTCTTGTTTTTGCTGACTGTATAGAGCTTCTCCATCTTTGGCTGCAAAGAAAACAATCAATCTGATTTCGGTGTTGACCATCTGGTGATGTCCCTGTGTACAGTCTTCTCTTGTGTTGTTGGAAGAGGGTGTTTGCTATGACCAGTGCGTTCTCCTGGCAAAACTCTATTAGCCTTTGCCCTGCTTCATTCCGTACTCTAAGGCCAAATTTGCCTGGAGTATGGCAAATAATCACGATGGTGTGATCACTCACCTAGAGCCAGACATCCTGGAATGTGAAGTCAAGTGGGCCTTACAAAGCATCACTATGAACAAAGCTAGTGGAGGTGATGGAATTCCAGTTGAGCTATTTCAAATCCTGAAAGATGATGCTGTGAAAGTGCTGCACTCAATATGCCAGCAAATTTGGAAAACTCAGCAGTGGCCACAGGACTGGAAAAGGTCAGTTTTCATTCCAATCCCTAAGAAAGGCAATCCCAAAAGAATGCTCAAACTACCGCACAATTGCACTCATCTCACACACTAATAAATTAATGCTCAGAACGTGAACTGAGAACTTCCAGATGTTCAAGCTGGTTTTAGAAAAGGCAGAGGAAGCAGAGATCAAACTGCCAACATTTACTGGGTCATCGAAAAAGCAAGAGAGTTCCAGAAAAACATCTGTTTCTGCTTTATTGACTATGCCAAAGCCTTTGACTGTGTGGATCACAATAAACTGTGGAAAATTCTGAAAGAGATGGGAATACCAGACCACCTGACCTGCCTCTTGAGAAACCTATATGCAGGTCAGGAAGCAACAGTTAGAACTGGACATGGAACAACAGACTGGTTCCAAACAGGAAAAGGAGTAAGTCAAGGCTGTATATTGTCACCCTGCATATTTAACTTATATGCAGAGTACATCATGAGAAACGCTGGGCTGGAAGAAGCACAAGCTGGAATCAAGATTGCTGGGAGAAATATCAATAACCTCAGATATGCAGATGACACCACCCTTATGGCAGAAAATAAAGAGGAACTAAAAAGCCTCTTGATGAAAGTGAAAGAGGAGAGTGAAAAAGTTGGCTTAACGCTCAACATTCAGAAAACTAAGATCATGGCATCTGGTCCCATCACTTCATGGGAAATAGATGGGGAAACAGTGGAAACAGTGTCCTAGTTTATTTTTTGGGGCTCCAAAATCACTGCATATGGTGATTGCAGCCATGAAATTAAAAGATGTTTACTCCTTGGAAGGAAAGTTATGAACAACTTAGATAGCATATTAAAAAGCTGAGACATTACTTTGCCAACAAAGGTCCATCTAGTCAAGGCTATGGTTTTTCCAGTGGTCATGTATGGATGTGAGAGTTGGACTGTGAAGAAAGCTGAGCAGTGAAGAATTGATGGTTTTGAACTGTGGTGTTGGAGAAGACTCTTGAGAGTCCCTTGGACTGCAAGGAGATCCAACCAGTCCATCCTAAAGGAGATCAGTCCTGGGTGTTCATTGGAAGGACTGATGCTGAAGCTGAAACTCCAATACTTTGGCCACCTCATGCAAAGAGTTGACTCATTGGAAAAGACCCTGATGCTGAGAGGGATTGGGGGCAGGAGGAGAAGGGGACGACAGAGGATGAGATGGCTGGATGGCATCACCGACTCAATGGACATGAGTTTGAGTAAACTTTGGAATTTGGTGATGGACAGGGAAGCCTGGCATGCTGCGATTCATGGGGTCACAAAGAGTCGGACATGACTGAGCAACTGAACTGAACTGAACTCAACTATGGAGCCAGATGAAGTAAATCTGTGAGCATTTAAAAATGTACTCTCTCAGATTTCCTTAGTGGTCCAAGGGTTAAGAATCTGTCTGCCAACACAGGGGCCGTGGGTTCAATCCCTCATCAGGGAAGATTCCACATGCCTCAGGGCAACTAAGCTGGTGAGCCACACTACTGAGCCCACAAACCACAACTACTGAAATCCTCACTCCTAGAGCACGTGCCGTGCAACAAAGAGAAGCCATCATAATGAGAAGCCCACACACTGCAACTAGAGAGTGACCTCTGCTTGCCGCAACTAGAGGAAGCCTGTGCGCAGCAAGGAAGACCGAGAACAGCCATAAACAAATAAATAAATAAAAATTAAAAGATAAAATAAAGTGCGTGTTGACATCTCATTAATAACTTCCTTATATTGTTTATATGTTGAAATAACTTGGAATATATTGGGTTAATAAAATAAAATGGAAAAAAGTTTTAAAACAAAATGTACATTCTCTCGTCAAACTGGATTGCGAATTATTTTGTTTGACATGATTGATGCCACTGCTTCTCTCTGAGTTTCAGTGGTGGTGATGGTGGTGGTGTTTTGGGTTTCTTTTGTTTTTTTGTTTTTGACTCCCCAAAGGTTCACCATGAAATGACTCACCAAAACAGAAACTGAAACTCCATTAAAGATAAATTCCTCATAATTCTTCACCCAACCCAGTAGAAAAAAAGGTCAACACTGCCTGCTTAGCCATTGTTATGAACTGAACTGTTTTCCTGTGTTACTCCTAGCACATCAGAATGTGACTGTATCCAGAGATAGGGTCTTTAAAGAGGTGAGCAACTTAAATTAGGTCATTAGGGTGAGCCCTCATCCAATATAACTAGTTTTCTTATAAGAAGAGGAAACTTGGACACAAACAGAGAATAAATCATGTGAAGATACAGGAAGGAGACAGCCCTACCAGAGAAGGAAAAAGACCTCAGAAGAGGTTTGAGGTCTGATCCGGCTGATACCCTGGTCTCAGACTTCTGGCCTCCAGAACTGTGAGAAAATTCATCTCCATTGTTTAAACCACCCAGTCAGTGGTACTTTGTTATGGCAGCCCTAGCAGATTAATAGAGCCATCATTATTTTTCAACTATATATTTTACTTCAAATCATAGCACTGTGACCAAAGCATCAATTAAGTGCCTGAGTACCAATTATCCAGCCCAACTCTATCATTCTATGTATAGTAATAATAACTAGCAGTATTGGGTGCCTACTGTGTGGCAGACACTGGGATGGATATATATATTTACACATACATGTGTGTGTGTGTGTATATATATATATATATATATATAAAATCAGCATGTTGAGTTTTACATCCACCCTGCTCTATGTATATATTACTATTATCCCCATTTTTACAGATTCCCGGAGTCAGTGACCACCAGAAAACCAGGGTTCAAAGCCAGGTCCTCTAGGACCCCAAAGTCCTGAACTCTTGGACATATAACACAGGAACGAGTTCACCAATTTGCCTGTGCATGCGTATGTGCTCAGTCATTTCAGTCGTGTTCAGCTCTTTGCCACTGTTTAGACTATAGCCTGCCAGGTTCCTCTGTCAATGGGATTCTCCAGGCAAGAATACTGGACTGGGCTGATGTGCCCTTCTCTGGGGGGTTCTTCCAGAAACCCAGGGATCAAACCCCTGTCTCCTGCATTGCAGGCGGATTCTTTACTTCTGAGCCATCAGGGAAGCCCACCAATTTGCTTCCTGGGACCAATTTGCCTGTTGTTCTGAGTCACAGCAGAAGTAGAGCTACAACAGATGTCACTTGATATCCATACCGTATCCTGCCTTGATGACCACAAAAACATTTTGAAATACCAAGTTTTATAGAGTTCATGCACCAGTGTGGATGGTTTGACAAAGGGCTAGACTCCCTGGATCTTTGACTCTTTTTTTTAAGATTTTTTTTTTTTAATGTGGGCCATTTTTGAAGTCTTTATTGAATTTGTTACAACATCACTTCTGTTTTATTTTTTTGTTTTCTGACCGCCAGGCACGTGGGATCCTAGCTCCCCAGCCAGGGACCAAACCCACACCCCCTGCACTAAAAGGTCAAGTCTTAACCACTGGACCATCAGGGAAGTCCCTGGATCTCTTGCTCTTATCTCATGCTCTGCAGATGCTTTATACAGCCTCAGAAGATCGAAGTACTGCAGAGGAAGGGTGAGGCTTCTAGACTAGGAACATCTGTGAAGGTAGCTGGATACTGATCATGGGTAAGAGAAGTGGCAGAGTCATGCAAATGAGGCTTAGGGGAGGGTTGTTGTCAGTTCACTCAGTTGTGTCCAACCCTTTGTGACTCCATGGACTGCAGCATGCCAGGCTTCCCTCTCCTTCACTATCTCCTGGAGTTTGCTCAAATTCATATCTATTGAGTCAATGATGCCATCCAACCATCTCATCCTCTGTCCGCCCCTTCTCCTCCTGCTCTCAATCTTTTCCAGCATAAAGGTCTTTTCCAATGAGTCAGCTCTTTGCATCAGATGGTCAAAGTATTGGAGCTTCAGCTTCAGCATTAGTCCTTCCAATGAATATTCAGGACTGATTTCCTTAAGGATGGACTGGTTGGATCTCCTTGCAGTCCAAGGGACTCTCAAGTGTCTTCTGTAGCACCACGGTTCAAAAGCATCAGTACTTTGGCTCTCAGCCTTTTTTATGAGCCAACTCTCACATCCATATACGACTACTGGAAAAACCATAGCTTTGACAATACGGACCTTCGTTGGCAAAGTAATGTCTCTGCTTTTTAATACACTGTCTAGGTTTGTCATAGCTTTCCTTCCAAGGAGCAAGTGTCTTTTAATTTAATGGCTTCAGTCACAGTCCACAACGATTTTGAAGCCCAAGAAAATAGTCTGTCATGGCTTCCTTTTACGCCATCTCTTTGCCACAAACTACGTTTATTTTATTTTTTAAGAAAGGCAGACAGCCACTTGCAGAGCCTCAGTTGCGTTTATTTAAAGTCTTTGTAGCTTGATTACCCTTTGTTCTCCTACAAATGGGCCTCGAGAGCTTGTTTGGAGGTTCTAGCAGCAGAGTACAGCTACCTGCATATATCTGACCTAAGAAAGACACTCCAGTATCCAGGAAGATCACCCTCTACCAGCGTGCTGCTTCAGGATGGACATGTGTGATGGAGTGGATAGGGAGGAAGAAGACAGCCAGTTAGGCAGCCGGATCAGCCCAATCAACCCTGGAAATCAATGGGATAACAGATGTCACAGCCAGATGACCCTCACGTGCAATGTTTAGCGCTTGAAGAGGAAAATTCAAACTGTTGGGGTTTAGAACATGAGAAACAGACATTTTCACCATACATACAGATTGATAAGCTTTTATAGGGCTTTCTAGTGGTTCAGTTGGTAAAAAGTCTGCCTGTAATGAGGGAAACTAGAGTTCAATCCCGGGGTCGGGAAGATCCCCTGGAGAAGGAAATGGCAATCCACTCCACTATTCTTGCTTGGAGAATTCCATGGACAGTGGAGCCTGGTGGGCTACAGTCCATGCGGTCACAAAGAGTTGGACACAACTGAGTGACTGCACTTTCACTTTTCGTAGACAATCTGCACATCAATATGGAATTCTAGCAGTTTGGAGGTTTTCTTTTGAAGGAATTGCTTTTCTTCTCTCATGCCTTTCGAGATCTACACTGAACTCCTATAGTTTATGCTTGAGCTTATTTCTGACATATTCATGACATCCTCAAAAATCAGACTACAAAATTCCATGTTAAAAATCCTAAGTAAAACCTGGAGCTCATCACTGTGGTGTGAGACATCCTAAATGTGCTTAGTTGTGTCCGACTAAACGGAAGATGCTAAATTGTAAAGGATGAAACTCTTTTTTGCAACGTTAAGGGAAAACTGCCTCTTCTAAGCTATGTTCATGTGAGTAGTCTCTGGATCAGTGGTTCTCAAAGTGTGGTTCCCTGGGCCAGGAGCACCATCATCACCTGAAGTGGGAAGTGGTTAGACATACAAAGTTTCAAGCCCCACACCAGACATAGTGAATCAGAAACTGGGAAATCTGTGTTTTGGTAAGCCTGCCCAGGTGATTCTGATGAGTACGTATGTTTTGCAACCACCGCTCTGTAATAAATATTTTTATAACTTTGAAAAAGTCTTAAATAGTGAACTACAAAATCTTTAATCAGTAAAAATGATTCAAAAAGGAAAGCTGTCAGAATGACCCAAGTCAATTACTAAATCATGTTCTGTCAAAGGCACAACACCACCTGTTGAAGTGATCCATGTATTCTGGCCTCTTGGGTACCTTTCAACACTTAGAGTCAGTGAGCATTGAAAGAGAACAATCTCCTGATTGAATAATTGCATAATTACAAATAATTGGCACTTTCACTTTTTTCAAAGTTTGATTTCCCATTTTCTTATAAATAAGAGTGCCATTCCTATGAAAATATCCTCCTGAAGCATAACCTATTCCATTTAGCATTCTCAAATCTGGATAAGCAATACAATAACAATAACAATAATACAATACAATAACAATAAATAATACAATAACAAGCAATAAGCATGTTAAAAGTGGGCAGAGGAATTATGGATGAATTTTTTTTCTTTATACTGTTATATTAATAAATTTTTTCTTAAAAATATTTAGGTAACAGTAGGGTTTCCCTGGTTAAGAATCCACCTGCCAATGCAAGGGACACAGGTTTGATTCCTGGTCTGGGAAGATCCCACATGCCTCGGGGTAACTAAGCCTGTGCGCCATGAATACTGAGCTCACAGCCTAGAGCCTGTGCTCTGCAAGAAGAGAAGCCACGGGAATGAGAAGCCTGCACCCTGCAACAATGAGTAGCCCCTGCTCACTGCAACTAGAGAAAGCCTGCACACAGCAGTGAAGACTCAGCACAGTCAAAATAAATAAATACCTCTCTTTAAAAAAAAATTAAGACAAGGTTAGATAAGCATATGGTTATCAAACCTGAGAGAAATCCATCTTTATAATATCTGTAGCTAGGTATGCTATTTATAGGTAAAGAAAGATTTTTCTAAATTGACATAGAATGCTTTTTCAGTAAACAAGATTGAACAGAGACTTTTTTCCCCCTATCAATTTTCTCTTTTACTTCTAACACGAAAGACGGACTGACTACTGTATATTACATAGGAATTAGACTGGACTTAATTCTAGGGGAAATGCCCAAATAGATTTATTTTAATTGTAACAGAGATTTTTTTTCAATATTGAAATGTTGTCTACACTAAATAAAGACTGTGCTTTGGAATCTACAGAGAAAATCTTTTTATAATACAGAGTGTCACTGTATATAACCCCTTGTCAAGCTTAATGGTCCTCGGCACCATGGGCTGTTACTCTCTTTGGTTGATTGGCAGTTATACTGTAATGAAAAGAGATTCATATTTTAGCTACTCACTCTTTATTGCCACAACCAAGATTGGAGTTTTTTATTTTCCTCACTTCGATTCTTTAAGATGTGTTTTCCTTAACACAGATCTATTGTTTTTATTTTTAAATGTTTTTCATTTAAATTTCCTTTAGGTACTTCCCATGAATTTTATGGGCCTCCATTCTTATGATTGCTATAGTTGTCATTTCTGAAATCAACGAAGCACAGCTTTTTATAGGGCTGACATGTACCAATCTAGTGAGCTAGAAGAAAATTTGGCATTCTATTTTTCTACAATTTTCTACTCCAATAATGACTC
This sequence comes from Cervus canadensis, assembly GCF_019320065.1. Classification (NCBI taxonomy): domain Eukaryota; kingdom Metazoa; phylum Chordata; class Mammalia; order Artiodactyla; family Cervidae; genus Cervus; species Cervus canadensis. The sequence goes on from NC_057388.1 coordinate 86,840,239, forward strand.
TGTATGTAATGTTGCTAAACTAATTTTTTCAATCCTAAATATGGTCTTTTTCCCTTATATACATTTTTGTCACTTTCCATATACTGTGCTATTGTCTTCACAATACTGGTTTATTAAAGGAAGCACAGAGGTGGAGTCAAAAGTCTTGGATTAAATTCAATTTCCACCACTCACTGATGCTATCAATCACCTGTTTGTATTCCACATTTTTCAACTATATGATGTGAATGATATTAACTACATCACAGGGATTAAAGAAATAAGTAATAGAGAAACCATAAAACTGTAGAGTAGTTATGGTTTCCGCCTTGACTCAAGCGCTCCAGGAAGCATGAAGTAACTAAAGAAGGCAAGGGAAAGAGTATAATTCAGGAGAAATAAAATTTGCCTTCATAATGAAGCATATAACTTACCTTGGTCACATTCTCTCTGCCACATACACACCCTTCATTTACATACTCTGTGTTTTTATCAGTTCACAGTGGCTTGGTTAGGAAGGTTTTTAACCAGCACTGGGAGGAGTTTCTATAGGAGTTCCTATACATCTTGAGTTTCTAGGGTGGGGTTGGAGGCTGGTGGTAGAAAAAAAAATATCCTAGAAGGAAACAAAATCTAAACACTCTCCTAGCACTTCAAACATCTGTTCAACCTGTATGTTTTCCCTCGAAAAGTCAGTGGTACAACCTTTCCTCAAGCCAATTTATGGATAAGATAGGGATTCTGAAATGGGGTAAAAAGAGGTAGCTATGCAGGTGTACATTTAGGTATATATAGAGTCAGTTTCCTGGGGATAAATGGAGTATTAGAAATTAAGGAACAGATGAACCTTGTGAAATGGATGAAAGACACAGTCCCAGAGCAACCTCTGGGTTTGAGAAGTCAGACAGGACCGTGTGTGGAAGAAGGTCTGACTCTTGGGGTAACTAGAGAAGGAGAACAAAAGTAAGAGCTCTAGGTCACGAACTGGGGAATTTGAAATCGGTTTGACAATAACAGGCTGGTTGGTGATAAGTACAAATATAGCAAGGATTTCTATGTAGTGGTTAGTCTCTTTTATTTCACTGGTTTTTTTTTTTTCCTTTGCCAATTAAACCTTTGTCCATCAGAGGATACTTCAGTTACTTTCTAGTCTCTGTGTTAAAAATCTGACTGATACTTTCCCATAATTAAGAAATTGCTTTGTACTAACTGCAATTAATAATAATGGACAACAGTACTCCATCAAAAGTACAGATAGATTCTATTTACCTAAGAGAAGAATAAGAAACTCTATGACACTATGATTCAACACATTCACTGCAAACATGGTGCCAATTTACCCACCTATATGCAGAAGATAAAAATACTCCTTTTATAGGGGTGTTATGACAATGAATGGGACTAATGCTTATATAGCACTGAAAATACTGAAGTCCAATTTCTTTTTATATGTTTTTCCATGATGTTTGTGTATGTGTATGTGTGTTATGTGAAAAACACCTTGTAAAGAAAAATGACACTGTCTACTTTGTTGGCCCAAAAGACAAAGATCAAAGTATTTTTTTTCTTTTTTTTTAAGCTGTAAGGAAGCATTAACTATCATCTAAGAACAGCAAAGGGTTTTATCTCATTCAGAAACTAATGGAACAACTCTATTTGTTCTTTTATTAGGCCCCAGTAGCAGTAATTGAGAAAAATTAATTCTTTGATTCAAGAAAAACTTATTAAGCACCTACTAGGCAATATCCTGGGCTCTGGAGATTTGATTTTATTAAGAAGACATGATTACTGTCCTTGATATAGAGCAGTCTATTAAAGAAATTCTCTCCCATTTCAAAACAATGAAAAAATAAAATGTAATCATGCATTTCCAGGCTTACTCTGTGGTCTATGTAACAGAGATATAGTTTGTTCACAGAGAATAATTCTGTTCATCTACCCATATTAGTTTAATAAACACCATACTTCTGGATCTAAACATTCCTGAAGATTAAATGTTTCAAACAAACAAGCAAACAAAAAAAATTTAATGTGATTTTTTTAAGAAAAGAATATATGTGAAATATAGCCAAGAAAGACTGTCCAATAGATTATAAGTAATAATAATGAATCAAATATCAGCTTTAATGCTATTGAAATAAAAACCAAAGAATCTTCAAAGAACAAGTTTTGCTGAAGCTCCAATACTTTGGCCACCTTATGTGAAGAGCTGACTCACTAGAAAAGACCTGATGCTGGGAAATATTGAAGGCAGGAGGAGAAGTGGACAACAGAGGATCAGATGGTTGGATGGCATCACCGACTCAATGGATATGAGTTTGAGCAGACTCCAGGAGATGGTGAAGGACAGGGAAGCCTGGCATGCTGCAGTGCATGGAGTAGAAAAGAGACACAACTGAGCAACAAAACAACAACAACAACAAATCTGTCATCCATGAAAATAAGCCATTAAAAAGAGGTAGTTTGAGGGCCATCACTGACATCTAGCCATACCAAATAAATAACAACCACTGCAGTAACAGTAAGGGCTTCCCAGATGGCACTAGTGGTAAAGAATCCACCTGCCAAAGCAGGAGATGAAAGAGACACGAGTTCCATCCCTGAGCTGGGAAGATCTCCTGGAGTAGAAAATGACAACTCACTCCAGTATTCCTGCCTAGAAAACCCCATGAGGCTTTTGGTGAGAGGAGCTTGGTAAGCTACAGTTCTTGGAGTTGCAAAGAATCAGACATCACTGAGCATGCCTGCACACTGAGGTAACAAACACGGATGTCCCAAGATAAATGTTCACCACTTTTAGGTAGACTCATCTGTCAATAAAACCTTTCCAGGAGAAGATAGTGCCACACCAGTTAGAGGGACATCCAACCACATGACTCACTAATTATTCCACACCCAGGACCTCTCAGCAGCACACCACAGATGATGCAGTAGGTTTTACATTAAAACACAAATATCATTTCCACCAAGGTTAACAATATATTTTTCTGGGCATGGGAGTAATTTAGGAAACACATTAGCAGCACCCTTGCCAATCCCAGACTTCATACACAAAATGATGGAGCTTTTTTAATAGGAGAAATAGACCAAAGTTTAAGTTTAGTCCCTCAGTCATGCCTGACACCTGGGATCCCATGGACTGTAGCCCACCAGGCTCCTCTGCCCATGGGATTCTCTAGGCAAGAATGCTGGGGTGGGTTGTCATTTCCTTCTCCAGGGGATCTTCCTGAACCAGGGCTCAAACCCAGGTCTGCTGCAGCGCAGGCAGACTCTTTACCAACTGAGCCACCAGGGAAGCCCATATATCCCTATAATTAAAAATCAAATAAGCCAATTGGAGCAAATCATTCATTGGAGTCTGAGGATGCGCCTTCAATTAGACAGCAACCTTCAAAATCAGACAGTTCTAGACACTTTAAAGCTACTAAATGTGCCACGATAAATCAAAATATCATGAAGTCACCAGAGTCAACAAACATTTCTTCAGTGCCTGAGTAAAACATAATGCAGGATGTTACAGATACATGATGCTAAAGAAATGGAACACAGTATCTGAGTATCTGATCTCAAAGGATTTATAAGATAATTGAGAAAGAGAACATAGACATTAAAAGTGAAGTGAAATACAAGGTAGTATGAAGCAAACTACAGCACTAGATGAGGAGTGGAGCTGAAGTCAGGGTGGGCAGCATTTAACTAAAGTCCATTATATATCCCTAAGCCAATCACTGACCAGCATACTGTACACAGTTACATGCTTCATTTGGATTTTAAGAAGACAGACTCTATCCTCTAAGGAAAGAACCCAATATTCAAGTAAAACTTCAGGCATAGGATGTTACAAAGTATTATTCATCACCATTGAATAACTGGAAGCAACCTTAACATTTAATAGAATTTTGATTCAACTACACAGAAAAATTATACCATTACATATAGCCATTAGAGGAGATATTTACAAATCATTATGAGAAAATGCTAACTAGTATACTAGTGTGTGCATGCATGCTAAGTTACTTCAGTTGTGACTGAGTCTTTGCGACCCCATGGACTATAGCCCATCAGGTTCCTCTGTCCATGGGATTCTCCAGGCAAGAATACTGGAGTGGGATGATGTTTTCTTCTCCAGGGGATCTTCTCTACTCAGGGGTTGAATCCCCCATCTCTTTTTATGTCTCCTGCATTGGCAAGTAGGTTCTTCACCACTAGCACCACCTGGGAAGTCCCTGGTATACTAGTACACTAACTAAAAAGAAATTCAGAAACTATATGCCTTATGATCTTAACTTTGTACCTTAAAAAAACTATGAAATACTTACTCTGAAATTTAGTAAAAAGAGAAAATCATTGGCACTTACCCTGTTATTTTAAGAGGGAAAAAATGTATGAAGGAAAGTTCTTTTATAGGGACCAACTCTGGCTAATAAATATAGAAAGAATAAAATTAGAAAAATCACCGTTTTGAAATCCCCAGTGAAATAATTAACTCAGGCAAAAATCTCAGTGGATGCTAACAACATTAGGTGAAAAGATGATGAGGGACTGGATCCTATTTGAAAGTGCCAAAATTTCACGCCATAGATTACTTGCTGATCACAAAAAAAAAAAAAAAAAAAAGGAAGGATGTGACTGCATCACTTTAATTAGGAAATCAAACAGCACAGCTCCTAGTGAGACAATTTGATATTTTATGTCTCTTGAAATGAACTAACATGAGCTACACAACATCACCCGTGAAAGTCTTGCAAAAATGTTAGCCACAGCCTCAGATCTAACTTCCTGTCTGTAGGAAACACAGAGAACAGAACAAGTTTAAATATTACCTGGAAGAAGCATCACCCACCAAAATGTGAGACATTCTACAAGACTGGTTCTCACCAAAAGATGATGTCATAAAAAGAAACTAAAGAAACATTATAACCCAATGGCCACCCTTGACTGGTTTGGAAAACCAAGTAATTATAACCCCCATCCAAGGGAAACTGAGGACATTTTAAATACAAATTGGATATAAGATTATATGTGGAAGCTATTTTTAATTTTGGTGATGTTATTCTTGTTACAGAAGAGAATGTTTTTATATTTGGGGAAGTAAAGAAGCATGGCTTACTCTTCTAAAAGAGCAACAGAGATAGAGATGGAGGGAGTTCCAGAGAGACAAAAAGAGCCATAAGAGACAGAAAAGGAATTATTTATGGAAAATTCTAATAATTCTAATAATTATTGAATCTAGGTGGTAGGTTTATGTGTCAGCCTTTCTTTTCCTTTCTTTTTTTTCCTGTATGTTTAATATTTCTATCATAAATATGATAGGAAAAATATGTATAGAAAAAAGACTAAGCAGAAATATAACAAAGTTTTGACAGTGATTATGTCAGCAGAATTATAGGTGATTTCCCTCTCAATTTAAAAATATTATTCTGCAATTTCAAACTTTTCTCATCACATATTATTTTTATAATCAGAAAAAGTGAGTAAAGGAAATGCAGGCACTAGGTAGAATTGTGTGTGGAAAAAGAAAAAGTCCTAAGCCTAACCATTTAAGGCAATTGTGATGTGGGCTATTGTTGCTCTGGTTCTGACGTTATTTAATATATTAATAGCTTCCAAAAGGAAGTTCAAGGCATATTAGGTCATATTTCAAACTGTATCTTGGCAAAACGATAGGCAGGACTACAAAAACAGGTCAACCCAGACACAAACTGTCCACACAGTTCATTAATAAAGAAGGACTTTTTTTTTAATCTTGAAAAATTTCAATCTAATACCTCTGGGGAAATTCTTTTCTGCATAGTTATTCAATAATAGAGAAGCCTGGAAAGCAACAAATGGCAAGGAGGAGCAGCAGCAGAGAAATGCGGGAGTTCTTGGAATGATAATGGAAAACAAATTAGAGATTAGTTTCCAATGACGTCAGCAAAAAACAGGTCAGTGCAGATTTGGGCTGGGTATCCAGGCAAGACTGCCTTTCCTCACTGCTGGCTGACATCACCTAGTTTCAGGTAATGTTCAAGTTGGGAACACAAGAAACCCGTGAACAGTGCTTCTAGCAAAGCATATAAGCGGAGCCTTCAGGGATTCATTCATTAAAAAAAAAAAAAAAGCAAGAAATGAAACATACAAGCCTTGCCAAGAGATGGCAGAGTGAAGAGAGAAAGTTACAAAAATATGTAAAAGATATTAATGTCAGAAAGAAAGACAAAGCATTGAGCCTGGAGCTAAGAATAATGATATGAAAAAAAAATTAAGAACTGGAAAAAATGTAGCAAAATTATTTCAATGATGTCATTGGACCATGTCTTACCACTTGCCTTTAGACGCAACTGAGCAGTTTAATAGTCATATACTCTGTGCCTCAATGATTTGCATGGGTTAACGCTCTTTCCTTTTTACTCAGAGAGCGGTTTACACTCAGAGTCCTTAAATAAATAATCTAGTACAGCGGTGCCCAAATCTTGGGCACTGTACATGAGGAGCACTGGGGGAATTTTTTAAATCCCAGTGTCCAGGTTGCATCCCATTACTGTTAAACTGAAACATATACGAGTGGGAACCAAGCATCAGTATATTTAAAGATCATCAGGAGATTCAACGTATACCAGGGTTCGGGAAGCACTGATGTGTGTGTGCAGAGGCCAATGCTGAGAACTGTACTAATTACAGAATTCATGCTGATTAAAATACTTTAGGCAAAACCTCCCCCACACATGCTAACAGCCCAGTCAAGTCATATACCGGCCATATAAGAAGAGGCAAAAATTGTGATACTGTAGGCACAAAAGTCTAGAACAGAAAGAGTCAGCAACCAGGAGTGGAAGCTGATGAACTGTCCCACAGGTTCGGCATGGTGAGAATGTTGTAAGGACTGATTCCAGACTAGCTGAAAATAAATGGAATGTCTTTTTTCACCCAGATTTATGGAAAGCAATCGAGAGTCTATATACTCTGTTATCATTTAAAATCAACTGCATGAATTTTCATCTCTAATTGATGTTGGTTTTATTTTAGAACATGAAACCCAATTTGAATTGTTTCCATTTCTTTTTTGTTTTCTGATAAAGCACTTGTTAATACTCCCCACATAACCATTTGGAAGCTTTCTTGAATCACTGTAATTTAGAAAAATACAAGAAGTAGGACTTCCCTGGTGGTCCAGTGGTTAAGAATCCACCTGCCAATACAGGAGACATGGGTTCCATCTCTGGTCCAGGAAGACTCCACATACCATGAGGCAACTAAGCCCATGTGCCACGACTACCGAGCTGTGTACCACAACTGCTGAAGCCCAGGTACCATAGACCCTGGGCTCTACAACAAGAGAAGCCACCACAATGAGAAGCCCATTCAGCTAGAGAAAGCTTGATCACAGCAACAAAGACCCAGCATAGCCAAAACTAAGCAAATAAGTAAATATCCACTAGAAAAATATATGAACTAGCCAAGACATAGAAACAACGAAAATGTCCATCAACAGATGAATGAATAAAGAAGGTGTGGTACATTTATAGAAAGGAATACGACTCAACCATAAATACTACTCAGCTGCAAAATAATGCCATTTGCAGCACATGGTTGCAACTAGAGACTATCAAACTAAGTGAAGTAAGTCAGAAAGAGAAAGACAAATACAAAATGATATCACTTAAGTGGGAAATCTAAAATATGGCATAAGTGAACCTATCTACAAAACAGAAACAGAGAACACACTTGTGGTTGCCAAAGGGGAGGGGGGAGGGAGAGGGATGGACTGGGAGTTTGAGGTTAGCAGATGCAAACTATGACATTTAGGATGGATAAACAATAAGATCCTATTGTATAGCACAAGGAATGATATCCAATCACCTGGGATAAACCATAATGGAAAAGAATATTTTAAGAAGAATGTATATGTGTGTGTAACTGAGTGACTTTGCCATAAAGCAGAGATTAGCACAACACTGTAAATCAACTGTACTTCAATTAATAATTATATATATATATAAAAGAAATGATTTAAGTGTATGAATTTGTGACTTGGAAAATAATATAAAGTTTATTTCACTTGAAAAGCATATAATAAATCATATTGTTTATTCGGCCTTTGAAAGCAAACATAATTTCTGCTTCTACCTTCTGTACAATAGGTGAAAGCTATTAGTATATCCTCTCTCTCAAACTCTTCCCTTCATCAAACAACAAAAAAAAACAATCCCTGGATGCACTCTTCTCTGCTCCCACTAACCCCCTCTTCATTCTGGTCCTCTCCACAGTCCCCATCCCTCAGTGAAAAGGAATTTCCCAGACCACAGAGGGGAAGTTACCCATCAAATTTGGGATGGAAGTAACATCAGTGTTTCCCACAAATGGTCATGCCCACACTGCCAAGCCTGATCTACTGTAGGGAATGGTGGACAGATCTTAGGTCTTAGGGCTGCTGGTAACTCAAGCAGGTATGACATGGAGCTGCCATTGCCACTAATCAAATGGGATGGGAACTTCTTTCCAGAACTGTTTTGCTTTTGCACCTGCTAATAACCCAGAGCGAGTCTAACACACTCACCCATGACCCATTCTCTACAATCCTATATACTGGTGGTTTTACACAAAGTTTGCAGTAAAAACAGAGCCTAGAATATAGGTTTTTAATGAAGCAGTGATTTTTATTTGTTTTGTTGAAGCTGCAATTCTTAAACAGTACCTGGCACACAGTGTACCCTTAATGAATATTTGTCAAATAAATGATTGAATAACATCCACATACACTTATATTTTTATCTTTCTGGGAGTATGTCCAACTTTAAGTATGTTCTTTTGAAACCAGGGAAATGGCCCCTGGTCCTCAGTTCAGTGAAATATTAAGGGAACATCTGAGCCAAACACAAACAGCAGGGGAATCCACAGTCCTCCAGTCTTTTATTTTGACTATCTCCCTCCTCTCACAGAAGAGTTGCTAATCAGCACAGCAAAGGGAGAACTCATCTTAGACCTCTCTCTGCTGACTAGATGACAACCAAGAATGGGCTTCAGGAGTCCCCCCCCCCCCCACCATCTACCTTTCAAGGGACAACTAGACACGTGGTTGAATTCTCTTATTATTTTAAGTGAGAGTCTTCTAGTTCTACTGAAGCTAGGTTTTGGTGATCCAAAGAAACTGCATCACTGGAGTAAGGGTGTATAGGGTCCTTGTCATCACACCATCAGAGGTGCACTTCCATGTCCTTCCTTGGATGGACACTAAGAATGGATGCCTGTCCATCAAGGACCACGCAGCTATGGCAGGACTACAGTCATAAAGTGGACACTTCCATGGACACGGACAGTCCACTGAAGCTACTTCAAACAGAACTCATCTTTGCTGACCTTGGTAATATTTTTGACTGTAACAGACATTCTTTTTGGTTTGTTTGTTTTTGTTTTTTTGGTCTGTGTTGTTTGTTTAGTCACTAAGTTGTGTCCAATTCTTTTGGACCCCATGGAGTGTACCAGGCTCCTCTGTCCAGGGGATTTCCCAGGCAAGAATACTGGAATGGGTTAGTTTTATTTATTCATTTATTCATTTATTTAGGCTGTGCGGGCTTTCCTCTAGTTGCGGGGAGTGGGGGCTACTCTCCAGTTGAACGCACAGGCTTTTTGCAGAGACTTCTCTTGATGCAGAGCACGAGTTCTAGGGCACGTCGGCTTCCGTAGTTGTGGCGCGTGGGCTCAGTAGCTGAAGCTCCCAGGCTCTAGGAAACAGACTCCATAGTTGTGGCACATGAGCTTAGTTGCTCCCTGGTATGTGGGATCTTCCTGGACCAGAGACTGAACCCGTGTCTCCTGCACTGCTAGGCAGATTCTTATCCACTGAGCCACCAGGGAAGCCTCAGACATGCTTCCTGTTAAAAGCACTAAATCTCCTTTTGCTTAAGTGAGTGGTGATTGGAATCATTCTCTTTGCTTTGGTCAACTCACTGGAGCAAACACAAGTGATCTGGAGGGAAAAGACAGTATCTCCAGGACTAAGACAGAAACCCTTCATAGCCTGGCTATGAACATATAGACTCAAGAGTACCAAAAATATATTGTTTATGTTATTCTCATTATATCAACGCCACATGTGGGATCTCAGTTCCCCAACCAGGGATTGAACCTGGGCCCTCTGCAGTGGAAATGCAGAGCTCTAACCTCTGGACCACCAGGAAGTTACCTCATTACATCTCTTTTCTAAATTCATATTCTTCATTTCTACCAATTACCTATAGAAAGAACTTCAGACTCCCCAGAACGGCACCTGAGGTTTCCAAGATTTGGTCCTACCTTCTCCTCGCTTTTCCTCCATGCCGACATCCTTCTCCCTGTGAACCATCTCTCATGTCTTCTAAATGGGTCACACTAGCTCCAACTCTATATTTGCTTAAATACAATGATGTAGTATGTTTCTACATCTTCTCATTGTATTTTAGAGAAGGAATTCAGTGACAGATGGTGAGTGCTTTCCATTCCTTAGCTGTACATTTAACAATTTTCTTTTGGCACTAGCACATTAGTTTTATTTTTGGTTTCTCAAACTAAATTTAATATTATTATTGTTGGCCACACCTCTCAACTTGTGGGATCATAGTTCCTCAGCCAAGGATTGAACCTGGGACCTGGCAGTGGAAGCTCAGAATCCTAACCACTAGACAGCCAGAGAATTCCCTCAAATTAAAATTTAATGTCAAAAGTTATAGGAGCACTGCCAGGTGACCCAGCAATCCCACTCCTGGGCATACACACCGAGGAAACCAGATCTGAAAGAGACATGTGTACCCCAATGTTCATCACAGCACTGTTTATAATAGCCAGGACATGGAAGCAACCTAGATGTCCATCAGCAACAAATGGATAAGAAAGCTGTGGTACATATACACCATGGAATATTACTCAGCCATTAAAAAGAATACATTTGAATCAGTTCTAATGAGATGGATAAAACTGGAGCCCATTATACAGAGTGAAGTAAGCCAGAAAGATAAACACCAATACAGTATACTAACGCATATATATGGAATTTAGAAAGATGGTAATGATAACCCTGTATGTGAGACAGCAAGAGAGACACAGATGTATAGAACAGACTTTTGGACTCTATGGGAGAAGGCGAGGGTGGGATGATCTGAGAGAACAGCATCAAAACATGTATATTATCAAGTGTGAAACAGATCGCCAGTCCAGGTTGGATGCATGAGACAAGTGCTCAGGGCTGGTGCATTGGGATGACCCAGAGGGATGGGATGGGGAGGGAGATGGGAGGGGGGTTCAGGATGGGGAACACATGTAAATCCATGGCTGATTCATGTCAATGTATGACAAAAACCACTATTGTAAAGTAACTAGCAAAAACCACAATATTGTAAAGTAATTAGCCTCCAACTAATAAAAATAATTGGGAAAAATTAAAAAAATTTTTAAAAAGGGATAAAAAGTTATAAGAGCAGATACTTTCAAAAACATGAAGAGTAGAGCAGTTGAATATCTAGCACTCAAATAGCCAAGAAATACATATTTTAAAATCTCTAAAACAATCAGCAAAATCAACAACATAACAAGTTATGCTCTACCTAACAATAAGCTTTTTAAATAGCAAAGAAATAAGGGAAAAGAATGATGAGTATTTACTGCTCAAATTAGTTCAGTGTGAGCTTTTTCCAATTTAAAGTATTGTTAAGTTACTGACTTTCTAAGTAAACCTGAAGAATATTTTAAATATTTAAACCATCTTTCACAAACCACATTGTAGCACAGTAAATAAGATTTCTCAATAAAAGAACAAAAACCTCACTAACCAGGTGCCTTCTCAACAGATCAAACTTGTAGAATTTATCCAAATTTGTTTTAAAAACAGTTCACAGGAACGCGGATTGGGTCGCTGGGGCACCCGTAGTTGGGAGCGGCGGAACGCGGGCCCCGGGGACGGCGGGAGGCGTCCGCGCGCCGAGGCTCCGGTGGGCCTCGTGGTGAGCTGGGGCCCAGTTCTCCCCACGCGGAGAACCCGAGCCTCGGCCGGGTTCCGGGGCGGCCCGCGGAGCGCCTGGTCCAGTCATGGCAGACTACTGGAAGTCACAACCAAAGAAATTCTGTGATTACTGCAAGTGTTGGATCGCAGACAATAGGCCTAGCATTGAATTTCATGAAAGAGGAAAGAATCATAAAGAAAATGTGGCGAAGAGGATCAGTGAGATTAAACAGAAAAGCCTGGATAAGGCGAAGGAGGAAGAAAAGGCATCAAAGGAGTTTGCGGCAATGGAGGCAGCTGCCCTGAAAGCATACCAGGAGGATTTGAAGAGGCTCGGCCTAGAGTCAGAGATCTCAGAGCCAAGCGTGTCACCAGTTACCAGCACTGTCCCACCCACCTCTGCATCAAATCAGCAGAAAGAAAAGAAGAAAAAGAAAAAAGACCCTTCAAAGGGCAGATGGGTAGAAGGCATAACCTCTGAGGGTCACCATTACTATTATGATCTTATCACAGGAGCATCTCAGTGGGAGAAACCTGAAGGATTTCAAGGGAACTTAAAAAAGGCAACAGGGAAGACTGTGTGGATAGAAGGATTAAGTGAAGGTGGCTATACCTATTATTATAATACTGAAACGGGGGAATCCAGATGGGAAAAACCTGATGATTTCATTCCACACTCCGGTGATCTGCCTTCTAGTAAAGTCAATGAAAAGTCACTTGGCACCCTAGAAGAGTCCAAATCATCAGATTCACGTAGTGAGTCTGATGGCGAACAGGAAGCAGGAAAGGAGAAAAAAAAAGAAGAGATCCCAACAGAAACACAAAAGCTAATAATAAAGTTTAAGGAAAAAAATAAAAATAGTAATAAAAGAACTGAACCAGAAACACAGAAAGAAAAAAATACCCAAGGGAAGAATTCATCAGGTCCAAGTGAAGAAAAACCCAAAGAAAAAAATACCCAAGGGAAGAATTCATCAGGTCCAAATGAAGAAAAACCCAAAGCTCATAAAAAACCAAACCCATATGGAGAATGGCAGGAAATTAAACCAGAAGTTGAGTCCCATGAGGAGGTAGATTTGGAACTTCCAAGCACTGAAAATGAATATGTATCAACTTCGGAGGCTGATGCTGCTGGGGAACCCCAACTGGTTTTTAAAGAAAAAACAGTAACTTCTCTTGGAGTCGTGGCAGACGGAGTGGCCCCAGTCTTCAAAAAGAGAAGAATTGAAAATGGAAAGTCTAGAAATTTAAGGCAACGAGGTGATGATCAATAATTATAAGAAAGCTTTTAATGTGTGCTTTTTGGACATAATGGAGACTGTACATCTTTAAAAGCTCCTCTGTGTGTGTTTTGCATTATTTAAGTGATAAAAATTTAGACTTACTCTGAATGTATTTTATGTGAATTTAAAATAAATCTTTTTTCATGTGAAATTGATTTTTGTTCCTAAAATGGAAGCCTACCACATTGCATTGTAATACAGTGTATTATCTTCAGTGTCTAAAAACTGGTAACCATGTCATAATATAAGATGCTATGTATCTGTTACTTAAAACGTTTGTCCCATTCTTCCTCTTATGAACATATTTGTACTGCACTGAGAATGAATTACCTTTGCACACTGATATTATCCAAGAAATAAGAATTATACCACATAAGAGATTCATAGCCCATGATGATTCAGTTCTGAGGATCCTGTCAGAAAGGCTGATGTAGAAATGCATCAGTATATGCATATCTTCCTTACTTTTTTCAACTTAAGGTCAAGGACCAAGAACCAGGACTGTAGCTCAGGTAGTGGTTAATAGGGAATGAAAATCGGACCAAAGGAAGATAGGTGTCTCTGCCTGGTCCAGCACAAAGCGACAACCTTTGCTCGGCGTTTTCACCTTGAGCCAGGCACTGTGCTAGGAACTGGGGATGTAATGGTGACCAAGATACGTCTCTGTTCTTCACAACTTCTCACTCAGATGGAATCGTTTTCCCTAGTCATGCACTCTGTGCACCGGCCTAATATGTACTGGAAAATAGTTTTTAGGGTTTATTTAAAACTCGGTAGATGAAGTCTTGAACAAAAACAGTAAGGTCTCTGACTTCAGTGAAAAGTTTTGGTGTTTCTTTAGGCAGATTGGAAATTTCCCATTTCCTGGTTAAATTTCTTAAAAAGTGGAACTTTCTTATTTAATCCATTTGAAGTAGGTACCTTCCCTTTATTATTCCAAATTCTTAAGATTATATTTTTTATAAGTTGTACAGTAGTTAACATTTGGCAGTAAATATTTGTCTTTTTAAGGTTACTAGTGTACATGTAAGAAAATTATAGCTTATTAAAAACTTATGAAAGTCAAAAAAAAAAAAATAAAAACAGTTCACAAAAGAAATACACTAATAGCCAAACAGATAAACAAAAATATTTAGTCAGTTCAGTTTAATTTAGTTGCTCATTTGTGTTCGATTCTTTGTGATCCCACGGACTGCAGCACGGCCAGGCTTCCCTGTCCATCACCAACTCCCAGAGCTTGCTGAAACTCATGTCCATCGAGTCAGTGACGCCATCCAACCGTCTTATCCTCTGTCATCCCCTTCTCCTGCCTTCAATCTTGCCCAGCATCAGGGTATTTTCCAATGAGTCAATTCTTCCCATCAGGGGGCCAAAGTATTGGAGTTTCAATTTCAGCATCAGTCCTTCCAATGAATATTCAGGACTGATTTCTTTTAGGATGGACTGGTTTGCTCCCCTTCCAGTCCAAGGGACTCTCAAGAGTCTTCTCCAACACTATAGTTCAAAAATGTCAATTCTTCGGTGCTCAGCTTTGTTTAGAGTCCAACTCTTACATCCACACATGACTACTGGAAAAACCATAGCCTTGACTAGACGGACCTTTGTTGGCAAAGTAATGTCTCTGCTTTTTAACATGCTGTCTAGGTTGGTCATAGCTTTTCTTCCAAGGAGCAAACATCTTTTAATTTCATGGCTACAGTCACCATCTGCAGTGATTTTGGAGGCCAAAAAAATAAAGTCTCTCACTGTTTCCATTGTTTCCCCATCTATTTGACAAGAAGTGATGGGACCAGATGCCATGATCTTAGTTTTCTGAATACTGAGTTTTAAGCCAAATTTTTCACTCTCCTCTTTCACTTTCATCAAGAGGCTCTTTAGTTCTTCTTCACTTTCTGCCATAAGGGTGGTGTCATCTGCATATGAGGTTACTGATATTTCTCCCTGCAATCTTGATTCCAGCTTGTGCTTCATCCAGCCCCAATATTTCACATGATGTACTCCGCATATAACTTAAATAAGCAGGGTGACAATATACAGCCTTGATGTACTCCTTTCCCAATTTGAAACCAATATGTTGTTCCATGTCCAGTTCTAACTATTGCTTCTTGACCTGCATACAGATTTCTCAGGATGCAGGTCAGGTGTTATGGTATTCCCATCTCTTAAAGAATTTTCCACAATTTGTTTTGATCCACACAGTTAAAGGTTTTGGCATAGTCAATAAAGCAGAAGTAGATGTTTTTCTGGAATTCTTTTGCTTTCTCAATGATCCAACGGATGTTGGCAATTTGATCTCTGGTTTCTCTGCTTTTCCTAAATCCAGCTTGAACATCTGGAAGTTCATGGTTCACGTACTGTTGAAGCCTGGCTTGGAGAATTTTGAGCATTACTTTGCTAGCATGTGAGATGAGTGCAATTGTGTGGTAGTTTGAGCATTCTTTGGCATTGCCTTTCTTTGGGATTGGAATGAAAACTGGGATGAAATTTGGGATTGGAATGGAGTGATCAAAGAATTTCAATTTAAAATGAGATACCACATTTGCCATGTAAACTGGCTCTGGCTTTATTGTGTAATTCTATATTGTGCACACACACACACACAGGATTAAACCACATTCTATTTTTTCAAAGTACTCATTTCAACAGCAGTAGTTAGATGATCACATTATGATTATATTCAAACTCTGCTGGTAGATGTTAACTTGACTCAATCTTACTAGGAAATGATTTGGCATTTTAATTATCTATCCTGTGGTCTTGCAGTCCTCTAAAACATAAAATTTTAATCATTACATAATATTTCATCAAATGTATATATCACCGTCTATTTAATCATTCCCCGACATTAAGTGGGCTTCCCTGGTGGCTCAGCAGAATCTGCCTGCAATGCAGGAGATGTGAGTTGATTCCTGGGTCGGGAAAATCAAATCTCCTGGAGGAGGGCGTGGCATCCCACTCCAGATTTCTTGCCTGTTGAATCCCCATGGACAGAGGAGCCTGGCAGGTCACAGTTCACGGGGTTGCAGAGAGTTGGAGACAACTGAAGCAACTGAGCACATAGCGATAGAAAGCAGATTGGGCATCGGCATGAGCCACATGGGCACTGGCATGGGCCACACGGGCATGGAGACATATGGGAACTTCTAGGGATGATGTAATTGTTCTATAGCTTGATTGTGGTGTCTGTTACATAACTGAATGCATTTTTAAAAATTCATTGAATTATCCAATTAGGTGCATTTTGTTGTATGTAAATTATTCCTCAATAAAACTATTGAAAAACTCTTCTGATAATAAATTCTTTTCATTTTTAAAAATAGGAGCTAAACGTGATATTTTTACATGGATGGGGAACTGGCTTCAAAAAGATGGGAGACAAAGGAGTAAATACTAAGTATCTCTTTCCCTGGATGGAGATGTGTTCAACAACAGGATTTCTTCCATGAGAGATTACTACTCAAATCAACCTTATTAAATGCTAATATAAAAAAGGCGATTACATAGGAAACAGGGCTTGTAGGTGATCCTTAAATATCTTTCAACAGTGTATGCCAAGTCAATGAACTAATTGTTGGAAGATTTTATACTGTGTGAATAAGGATAGGCAATGCATCTTAAGAAAAGCAATTCAAACTTACATTAATAATATTATATAGGCTCAAGTTATTTTCCTAGGATACACTGTTCCCTGAAATTATTGATAACTATTGTAGGCATGATAACAGTATTATGGTTTTTAAAATTCTTTATTTTTTAGAGGTAAACACTAAAGAAATTTATGATAAAGTGATATGATATCTGGGATTTGCTTTAAAATAATCCAGCAGGGTGATGAGAAGACATGAGAATGGTTAGGAATACAGATGAAACAAGATTGGACATATACTGATAATTGCTGGAGGATTTGCTTTTCTAGTCTCTTTATTTTGTGTATGTTTGAATATTTCGGTAATAAAGATGGTTTTTGGTTTTTTGTTTTTTTCACATTTCCTGGGAAAAAATCTTGGCCTGGAGTCATCCTCTACTATGCTACATGGTCCGTAAGGACATAAGGAGAAACTGAAAACACATCTTTCAAGACAAGGGGATGTGGTACAGCAGAATGACCAAGGGTGCTCATCTTTTCTATGCCAAGGGTCTCTCTGGAGAATCTGATTCAGTTGAATGGTAAGTTTATCAGGTATCACCAGGCAGAGGCGATGCCCAAAGTCTGATAAATACAGGCTTGTGATTCTGAGCTAATTTGATTCTGTGCTATTTGAACTAGGACTCCAGGCAGAAACTGAGGGTTTCAGAGGTAGTGTTTAATATGCTGGGGAGAGGGAAAGGAAAAGGCTAGATGAACTTTCAAGACTCCTGCCAATGAGAAATCATATGCAGGATGTCTATAATAACAGAGAAGGCAAATTTTCAGGACATCATCCCAGTGAGCTGCTCTGAATCGTAAACCCAAAAGAATGCTAGGATCAGACAGAGTATAGAAGAGGAAATTCATTCCATCCCATATGTGCCTGCCAGGCTTCTCTGTCCATGGAATTTCCCAAGCAAGAGTACTGGAGTGGGTTGCCATTTCCTTCTCTAAGGGATCTTCCTGACCTGGGGATCAAACCCATGTCTTCTGTGTCTCCTGTATTGCAGGCAGATTCTTTACTCATTGAGCCATCAGGGAAGCCATTATCCTGTATACTAATTGCCAAAAAGTACTATTAGAAATTTAAAAATACAGAAAAGAGTAATTAATTATTTTATTATACCTCAAGGGAAATGTGTGAAAACAAGAGACCAAAAGATGACAAAATCAGAGACTGGTTGTAAAGGTTGTAAATTCATAGAGGTATAAATAGTATAGTAGGGACTTTCCCATGACATCCTAGAAAGCCAGAACTAGAATATGCCACTTAAAGTTTAAAGATGTAATTTAATTCCAATAAAACAAGAATATAAGAATTTTTTACCTAAGAACATGAAGATGCTTACACAGGGTATAACTACCAAATAATAAAATACAATTAAATTAAAGTAGGATATCGGAGAGAAAAATCCTAAACATTTGCGACTAACACCATATCATCCAAGCTTTTTACAATCTATCCACTGGTACTACTTCAGAGGCTGAGTTGGACAAATCACTGTGTTGCCAAATACTGCAATTCTTAGTTTTTTGAGATTTGATGAAAACACAAGTCACTGTTCAGAATAACTGTTGGTCTTTGACACATTTTGGGCTTTGGGCTTCCCTGATAGCGCAGTTGGTAAAGAATCTGCCTGCAATGCAGGAAACCCCGGTTTGATTCCTGGGTTGGGAAGATCGAATAGGCTACCTACTTCAGTATTCCTCAGCTACTTTTGTGGCTCAGCTGGTAAAGAATCCACCTGAATTCGGGAGACCTGGGTGTGATCCCTGGCTTGGGAAGATCCCCTGGAGAAGGGAAAGGCTACCCACTCCAGTATTCTGGCCTGGAGAATTCCATGGACTGTATAGTCCATGCGGTTGCAAAAAGTTGGACATGACTAAGCTACTTTCACTCACTCACTTGCTTCACTTTGACATATACAAAGAATCTCCATTTCTAGAGTCAAACATAAGAACACGAGATGGCTAGAAACAGAATAATGCAGCATTCCACCACACCGTCCTTAAAAATGTACTCTTCCACTTAATTACTGTTGTGTAACAAATTACCTCAACACCCAGTGACTCAAAACAGCACCTTTTAAAGTTATATTTTATGATTTGGAAAGGGCTGGGCTAGGTGATTCTTCTGCTCCACGTGGCATCCAGTCACATGTGCTATTCTACTCGTGCTATTCAGCCAGTGGCTGGGCTTGGCTGGAGGCTAGTCAGAGTTGCTTCCTTCACTAGCCAATATCTTAGCAATGCTGCAGATGGCTGGGTCTAGTTGAGCTACTCTGCCCCACTATATAATCTCAGGACCTCTCCACTTGTTTTCTCCAGCAGGATTCTTATTTGATGGTTGACTTGTAAACAGGACTCCTGGAGCAAAGGGAGGTCTGTCAGACCTCTTAGAGTCTCGTCCCAGAATGGGCATCCTCACTTCTGCTGTCCTCTGTTGTCCTCTGCTGTCCTCCAGGCCAGCCCTGATTAAAAAGGAGGAGAAATGGAGCTCTCAAAGCGAGAAGTGTCAAACAACTTGAAGCCATTTTTAATCCATCATGGATTCCCTCAGAAAATGGTAAGGAATGGAAACTAGCCCTGTCTGCCTTTAAGGAAATCCAGAAAGGAATTTTCCTGGGCTAAATGCTTATTCAATAAGAAAGATAAACAGTTCTACATATTTCAATATTTTTGTTTTTAGCCAAACCAACAGAATATTCTCCACCACATATATTAATAGAAGTGATTTGTTCCTCAATTTTCCTGTACATGTAGGCGAATGTGGGTAAAATATGTATGCATCATATTGTATATACATTCATCAAATGACATTGTTAGAAAGGAAGTTGGAATTGTTCTAAATATCATCAGATGAATGAATCTTTTTATCTTTAATTTTCTTCAAGAGTCTTAAAGCTTATCAGAAAGAATAGATTTTAATAATAATAGCAATAATAATTCATGGCTGCAAGTGTAAAGATCCATAGTCATCTTTTAATATGTTACATCATTTAATCATTACAAGAACTCAGCGAGCTGATATGATTTAGTTCAAGGTCACATGCTGTAACCTGGATTTGAACCCAGGTTCACTACAGCTCGATAGCCTACAGTCACGTCACAAATATAGTAGAGAGATAACAAGTGTTGACAAAGAACTGAAACAACAGAAATTCTCTTATACAGCTGGTAGGATTGTTAGCTGTCACAGTTATTACAACCAATTTGGAAAGCATTTATATCTATATATATAGATCTATATATTGTGTGACTCCATATTCTCACTACTAGTTAAATCTCCTAAAGAAAACCATGCACATGTACATGAGGAGACAAACATATTTATAACCAAATTGTATGAATAGCAAAGAAACAGGAAATAACACTAGAGTGAGTCAATAGCAGAACAGACAGCTAAGTGATGGTGTGTGTATATACTGGGATAATGTGCACTAGTGAAAATATATGACCTGGAATATCATGCCTCAACAAGGATGAATCTCAAAAATCCAAAACTGAAGCAAAGGAGCATGTTACAGATGAATACCTAATATGATTCTACTTATATAAAGCAGAAACTGCTGAACAATATGTTCATTAAATGCAAACAGTGGGATAAAACTAGGATGAAATAAGGCAAGAGCACACAAAATTAGAGGCTTATCTGGTAGCTCTGACGTAAAGAAGCCTCCTGCCAATACAGGTGCATGGGTTCGATCACATGGGTCAGGCTGATTCCCCTGGAGAAGGAAATGGCAGCCCATTCCAGTATTCTTGCCTGGGAAATCCCATGGACTGTAGCCTGGGAGGCTACAGTCCATGGGGTCACAAAGTGTTGGATACAACTTAGTGACTAAACAACAACAGAAAATTCAGGCAGGAGAAGAGGAAACCCACTGGGCAACTGGTTTTGATAAATGTTTGAAAATCTGTTACTCAAAAAGATAGGTGATTGCTCTTCTAAAGAATGTTTGTGAAATGATATTACCTTTTCAACTTATTAAGTTGGAATGTATGACTTTGGTTTTCCTTGGAATAGGATATTTTATTTTTATTTATTTTTTCATATTACTTTTTAAACTGGCATCACTGATCAGTCATACATCCTAGTGCTCATGGTAGCAATACTGTATTGTATATCTTTTTTAATTTGCTAAAGCAATAAATCTGTGTTAAATGTTCTTATTACACACAAAAAAATAATAGTAAATGAAGAGAGTGAAAGGAAACATTTGGAGTGATAGATATGCTTATGGCATAGATTATGGTGATAATTTCACATGCGTGTGTGCTCAGTTGTGTCTGACTCTTTGTGACCTGAAGAACTGTATTATCTCTAAACTCGTCAAGTTGTGTACAGTAAATATGTACAGTGTTTTGTGTACCAGTCATACCTCAATGAAGTGGTTTCTAAAAAATCACCACCACATGTCACTATAAAATATATTGCTTTAAAAGCAAAAAATGCTTTAAACCCACATACTTGTGGTCAATCAGTCTATGAAGAAGGAAGAACATCCTCTAACATGATATACAAAAATAAATTCAAAATGGATTAAAGACCTAAATGTAAGACTGGATATTATAAAACTCCCAGAGGAAGATATAGGCAGAACACTCATTGACGCAAATCATATCAACATTTTTTGGATGTCTCCTAAAGGCAAAAGAAATAAAAACAAAAATAAACAAATGGAACCGAAATAAATTTAAAAGCTCCTGCACGGCAAAATAAACTATTGACAAAATGAAAAGACAACCTACTACCTGGGAAAAAATATTTGCAGATCATAAGACCAATAAGGAATTAATATCCGACATATGTACACAGTTCATATACTTGAACATCAAAAAGACAAGCAACCTGATTAAAAAAGTGGGCAGAAGAACTGAACAGACATTTTTCCAAAGAGGAAATGCAAATAGCCAACGGACATATGAAAAGATGCTCAACATCACTAATCATCATGGAAATGCAAATCAAAACCACAATGAGATAGCACCTCACACACGACAGAATGGCTATCATCAAAAAGAACAAAAAGAACAAATGTTGGCAAGTATGTGGAGAAAAGGGAACCCTTGTATGCTGTTGGTGGGAATGTAAATTATTTCAGCCACAGTGGAAAACAGTTTGGAGGTTTCTCAAGAAACTAAAAATAGAACTACCATAAGACCCAACAATTTCACCCCTGTTTTTCCCCCAAAAAAACAGAAACACTAATTCGATAAGATACATGCACCCCAGTGTTTATAGTAGGATTATTTATAATCACCAAGATATGGAAGCAACCTAAATGTTCATCAATAGATGAATGGATAAAGAATATGCAATACACACACACACACATATATACATACAATGGAATACTATTCAGCCATTAAAAATTGAAATTCTGCCATTTGTAACAACACGTATGGACTTTGAGAGCATAATCTTAAGTGAAAGAGAAAGGCAAATACTGTATGATATCACTTATACATGGAATTTGAAAAATACAACAGGGATTTCCCTGGTGGTCCAGTGATTATGAATCTGCCTTGCAATGCAGGGGTTGCAGGTTCGATCCCTGGTTGGGGAACTAAGATCCCACGTGCCACGGAGTAACTAGGCCTGAGTGCCACAACTACTGAGCCTTTCATGCCACAACTAGAGAATCCAAGTGCTGCAACTGAAACCTGACCCAGCCAAATAAATGAATATTTTTAAAAAAAAAAAGAAAAATACAACAAACTGGTGAATGTAACAGAAAAGAAAATTTGACTCATATTGAGAACAAACTAGTGGATACCACTATGGAGAGAGGAGGGGTAGGTATATAAGAGGTACAAACTATTATGTATGAAATAAGCTACAAGATATATTGTACAACACATGAAATATAACCAAAATTTTATAGTAATATAGATGGAGTATAACTTTTAAAAATTGTGAATTACTATATTGTATACCTATGACATGGGCTTCCCTCGTGGCTCAGCTGGTAAAGAATCCGCCTGCAATGCGGGAGACCTGGGTTCGATCCCTGAGTTGGGAAGATCCCCTGGAGAAGGGAAAGGCTACCTACTCCAGTAGACAGGCCTAGAGAATTCCACGGACTGTATAGTCCATGGGGTCGCAAAGAGTCAGACACGACTGAGTGACTTTCACTCACTCACTCGCTCACACCTCTGACATATATTATACATCAACTATACTCCGGAAAAAAATAAATGTGTACTTGGTTGCTCAGTAGTGTTTGACTCTTTGCGAGCCCATGGACTGAAGCGCGTCAGGCTCCTCTGTCCATGGGACTTCCAGGCAAGAATACTGGAGTTGGTTGCCATTTCCTTCTCCAAGGGATCGTCCCTGCCCAGAGTTTGAACCCATGCCTCCTCCTTTGACAGGCAGATTCTTTACTACTGAACCACCAGGTAAGCCCTTCAAAATAAATAAATAAAAGCAAAAGACTCACCATACCTGTGTAGAAAGGCTAACCATAGTCTCCATTGCAAGCAAATTTGTCTGCATTTGTTGTGTACAAAGAAGAGCAAAACTGTGTTTATAACTTGATACTGAAGACTCCCTTGGTGGCTCAGATGGTAAAGCGTCTGCCTACAATGCGGGAGACCCAGGTTCAATCCCTGGGCTGGGAAGATCTCCTGGAGAAGAAAATGGCAACCCACTCCAGTATTCTCGCCTGGAAAATCCCATGGATGGAGGAACCTGGTAGGTTACAGTCCATGGGGTCACAAAGAGTCGAATACAACTGAGCAACTTCACTTCACTCACTGAAGACAGATGTAACAAAAAAGGAAGGAAAACTTCACTGTTCCAATGTGGAAAGAGGAAGTCATTAGGAAAGTAAATAGTTCTTTTAAATAGTACATTCTATTTTGTAATATAAATACACTAGAGCAAAAGAGAGTAAAGATTTGTAAAATTATCAAGTTTTTTACCTTCACAAAGGAGTTACATACAGTAATTAGAAAAATCCAAGTGAAGCACATTTGATTTCTGCTTATTGGCATAAATGCAAAACAGAAAGATTTCTTAGGGCTTTTTCTTCCCTTTAACAATAAATTAATGTCAAAGTAACTGAAGAAAAAGAACTTCAAATCATAATCCTTTCTCCCTTCATATCAAAGGTTTTACTCCTAGTTATATTAAGTCAAAACAAAGAAAATTAAAATTCATTCTCTGGAGGGCACATTTTATCAGATTAAAATGAGACAGTAAGTTATGCATCAGATAAGTAAAACCATGCTTTCAGAGCAATTTGAAAGGGAAACACTTTCTCCAGTTGTGAAACTTCAGAACTATTTATTTTTAAAAATTGGTAGTTTAACCTATTCCATTTCTTTTTAATTTTACAAGTAATATATCCCAGAATTATGTGATCTTCTATTAAGTAGGCTTAAAATAACTATCTTCAATACAAAGATTGAAATTAAGATTATATGATATGAGATTATGTTTGCTTTTAATAAAATTAATAGGACTCCCTAATAACATTCATTATCATTATTAATACTAGGTTCTCTAACTCTTTCCCAGACAAGTGTAAATATAAATAACTTAAAATCAATTCTACCATTTTTGTGCCTAGCATTGCATATTATCTCTGATCCTTAAAAATCCATGCAGGTTCTTATCATCCCCGTTTTACATATGAGGACACTGAGGCTTAGAGAGTTGAGCAACTTGCTCAGCACTGTATTGCTGGCAAATGGCCAGACAAGGTTTAGCATCTAGATCTTTCACTGTGTCCATGTTATTATGTATATTTATGTCAGTTAACATGTAGCCCCCCAAATTTCAAACTGTTAGTGTGCTGATCTACTTGAGAACATAGGTCATCCTATCATTTTCCAAAGATATCTCTTTTCACAGGAATCAGGTGGTTTAAACTCATCATTTAAGATCAGTATGAAATTATGCTCTGATTCTTTTTTTAGCTTTATTAAGGCACAAATAAATTGTAAGACATTTAAAGTATTCAATATGATGTATTGATATACATGTGCCTTGAGAAAGGATTTCCTCCTTCTGGTTAATTCACATACCATCACCTCACATATTCCCTGCCCCTTTTATTGGTGAAAATATTTAAGTTTTACTCTCTAGCAAGTTTTGATTGTATAAAACAGTGCTAGAAACTGTAGTCACCAAATTTTACATTAGATCATGTTATGGATCTTATAACTGAAAGCCTGTACCCTATGACTAATCTCTCCCTATCTTATCCCTGTCCCCCCAACAAGCTACTGGCAACCACTTTTCATGACATTGATGTTATTATAGCCATTTTACAGATTGTAAAACTGAATCTGGAAGAGGTTAGTACTTATTGAATGCCTACTGTGTGCCAGGACTTACACTAGGTGCATTACAAATATTTTATCATTTCATGACATTGATGTTATTATAGCCATTTTACAGATTGTAAAACTGAGTATTGAAGAGGTTAAATAACATCCCCATGGTTACACCACAAGTAAGTGGCAGCCCAGAATTTAGAGAGTCCCACTTGATTCTCCTTATGCTTTTCTCCTACCTCACTGCCCTAGAGGTATGGTGCATTTTGGTGCTACATTCTAAACAGCAACCATTCAAAGCTCCCTTCCTCCTATCCCTCCTTGAGAAGAGCTGATGTAGCCAGAAGCAGTCACTACCACTGAGCTAAGGCATTACAGACTGAAGTTTTCAGTATGGGTCAAAGACTCTCGTGTCAGTATGGCTTGCTGCCCCACTGGATTCCTTAACTTCATCCCCCCATTCCTGGCTCTTCACTTGCTTAGATTTAAATACTGTGTGGCTAAAACCATTTGAGGGGAGAGACAGCTATGTGCGCTGTTGTCCATGGTCCTGAACCACTGTGTAGGTTAGGCTTTGTTCACCTGAAAACTAGATGTAATTATGGATGTAGGATAACGCACAAAACCAAGAAGACCTAGCAGAACCAGATGTGGTCCAAAGAAAAGCAATCATTGAATAAGTGACTGAACCAATACGTCCAATAGAACATTCTGCAATGATGGTAATGTTCTAATTCTGCACTGTTCAATATTGGAGCCTTTAGCTGCATGTGGCTATTGGGCACTTTAAATGTGGCTGGTAGATGAGTAACTAAATTTTAAATTGTATTTAATTTCAACCTACTTTTTTGTTTTTCCTTTATTTTCTTTTTTGGATTTATTTTTAATTGAAGGATAATTGCTTTACAGTACTGCATTGGTTTCTACCAAATAAGTTTAACTAATTTAAATTCAAATAGCCCCACATGTACCATATTGTACAGCACAGGTTAGATCATTAGCACTAGGCCATTTCCTGAAAAATGCAAACTCCTAGGCACCATGCCAGATGTACTAAGTCACAATATCCTGGAAGAGTCCAGAAACATGCACTTTTAACCATGAGCTTCCCGGGCTCACTGACACATGAGACCCACCATCCTGCAGGACACTTGCATCAGACTTTTGAAGTTTCTCATTCGGGCCCACTGACACCTGCCCCTTTCACTTCAGTTCCTAAGTTGGCCCCACCTAAGGAAGCTTAATAGCCTCAGTCCCACAGTCAGCCCTGCCTGTACAATGGGCCCCGTGGTTCAGAATGTTTGCTGAGTTCCCACATCCTCCCTCTGCATCCCAAGATTCCTTAAAGACTAACTTGAAGGGCACTCAAGATACACAGACTCTAAGCACCTGCCTGACCCTGCGCTGAGTCACAGATTCATATGTTATTTGCCCTCCCTTCCCATGTATTTTTTTCTAGTCCAGAGAAGTAGGCATTTGTCTTGATATCTGCCTCCTTATGTCCCCTGTCCTCCCCGAGTCCCCTCCAGTTGTAGGGATGGTTCCTTCCTAGTTTCCACCAGTCTGTCTCAGATGAATCCTCATCTTTACAATCTCCATCCACAGTCGGAGAGTGTGGTGAGCTCTCATGACATTGACCACTATTGACTTCTGACCTTCAAGTTAAACTCACTTAGAACAGACCTTCAGGTTCTGATGAATGACTCATTCATCCATCAGTTTGATATATCTATGGACCAATTCTCTCGGAAGACCAAGTCTCTGTAGATGAGTTCGTTTTTCCAAGCTTCGCATACTGATCATTTGATCTGGGTTCCACATGCTATACTTCTGAGCTTGCCTAGAGTTAACTAATTTTAATTTTATAATGGAATTCAGAGATTAAAAACTAAATAATAATTTTCAGGACAGTAAATTCAATATCAGTTAAAGTTTTCAGGTAACAAGTCTTCTCCCTGTCCCACCACTTGTGCATACGCAACATACAAAACTTGCATTGATACAACACTTTTAAAAAATTTCCCATGCACTGTCACAGTTTGACCAACAGCATGTATAGACTGCCACATGAATTGTCCCACATATATCAAGCCTCCACATTGCAGCAAAGTTCCCGCCCTCATTGACCTTAGGCTTGGTCATGACTTCCTTTGGCCAAGACATTTAGCAGATGTGACACTTGGTAAGCAGAGATTTGTAAGCACTTGCACATCTGTACTTGCCTCCTTGGAATTACTGCCATTGCCATGTAAGAAACATGAACTTTGCTGCTGAAGCAGCCAAGTAGAGGACTGTGGCATTCTGGTGACAGTCCCAGCTGACTGCCAAATCAGGATGAGGCCACCCTGGATCCACCAGGCAAACCACCAGATCACTGTAGCCACACAAGTAACCCCAGAAAAGGCCAACATAAGAATTTTCCAGCTGAACTCAACCCAAAGTGTAAGCAAACGAATTACTGTGTTTTAGGCCACTGAGTTTTGAGATAGTTTGTTACTTAACAACAGATAACATATACAGAATGACCCTAGGAGGTACTGTTATTGTTCCTATCTTATAAATTAGGAATAGGATCTTCAGAGGGATTAGGTAATTTATCTAAGGTCTTAGGGCGAGAAAGCAATAGAAGAGGATCTAGAACATTAGCCTGTACCCAAGTTCAGCACCTCTGTCCTACTCTAAACTGCACCTACACAACCTCCATTCAACTAACTAGTAAAGGGTCATCGATGACCCTAGTCCTCCCCAGACCCCATTTGCTGCCCTAGTTACCAACCTCCAGCAGCCCTTTATTGAAGACAGAGTCATCCCACTTCACTCCTGGCCTGCTGGTGACCTCACCTCATCACTTTCATTGTGCACAAACTAAGGCCAGGAATTACTTTTAAGGGAACCACTTGAAAATAGCTAGTGGAAGCGGTAAAAGTTGAGGTCTACTTTATTTGCAAAATGGGCTTCCCTGGTGGCTCAGATGGTAAAGAATCTGCCTGCAATGCAGAGACCCAGGTTCAGTCCCTGAGTCAGGAAGATCCCCTGGAGAAGGGAAAGCCTACCCACTCCAGTATTCTTGCCTGGAGAATTCCATGGACAGAAGAACCTGGCGGGCCACAGTCCATGGGGTCACAAAGAGTCAAGCATGATTGAATAGCTGACACTTTCCCTTACTTGCAAAATGAAAGTTCTGGTCTACAGTCCTGACTTAGGTTATCATAATAGAGAAAAGGAAGAACAAACTTATCTGGTCTGGAGGCAAATCACAATCATCCAAGGATTAAAACAACTTCATTAGTGAAAAGCAAGTTTTGGAATCAAAGGTCTTATTCATAGAGAACATTAAAGTTATATTAATTTTTTATTGCAAAACTGATGAATGACATGACTCTAAATGACAAAACTGTGAAAACATGCCACAAAGCTGAATAAAACCTTAAAATGGAAATCATGGGGTAAATAAGCCTCTGACAAATGTATGATGAAAAATCTCACCTTTTGAGAAGTTTGTACATGAATTACTAAAGGAGCAAGAAGATGTGAATAGTTTTATCCTTCATTTCTTCCTAGATTCTTGAATAATGTCATCATACCCATTGGGCTAATTCATGGATTTAGTTCTAGAAGCAAATAATTTGAAAGTAGTCCTTGCTTCTCAGCTGAGGATGTGTTTACTTTGCTATTAACAAAAGGCATGTTAATTGATCTTCCAAGTTTGGGACTTGGGAGCCCAAAACTTAATTTTAAAAATAAAATGTTCATATCTGAATGTAAAAGAGTTAGAAAGCAGCAGACATAAATTAAGTGAACCGCTCTCCAAATCAGCTGTAGAATAACTCATTGTGATGATGTGACGTCATTACGAAAACTGGTTCAAACAACACAGCAACTCATAAACAAGCCTTCTCTGACCCAATACTTTTCCTGCAGTCGTCTGGAGGACACCATGGAGCACACAGTCACTCAGGCACGTCAAGCAGCACTGCACGGCCTGCCCCGTGTTTGTTCCAGGAAAACTTGTGGGCCCGTGTAATTTCACTCAGGAAGAGGAAGCAGCGTGGGCTGCTGGGGAAATGCCACCACCTCCAACCCACCGTTTAACTTCTCTATGGCTCATGTTCTCATTGTTAGTAAAAAGTGGGTAGAAAGATTCAGGCTTCCTACTTCATAGTGTTGCAAGCATTTAAAAAAAAAAAAATGGTAAACATGTTTTGAATAAGTCAAAAGTTCAGAGCAAAACCCAAATGCTTTGTATCTGGTGAAAAGTATGAGAAGGTGAAACCACGAGGCCACTGGTGATGTCTCACATAAAAGCAGAGGCGTTTTAAGACACAAAGACCTAACGGGAGCAGAAATAAAGATCTGCTGTCTGCAAAAAGAACAGCAACAAAAAATGATTGCGGTTATTCTGGTGTCCTCACATCAGAAAATAACATTTTGAAAAACTGTCATGTTAAACTTAAGCTACCCTTGGGTGAACTTCAAACTATGCAATTTGCATTTAGCCCATGCTTAATTACATCTTAGAAGAATTCCTCTAATTCTCATTCATGACAATAATCCTGCAAAATTTAATAAAGACCCACTTAAAAAGACTTACGCACAAGTTTAATATAACAAATCAATCATTTCTCTTTTTTTTTCACCTATACTCTGAAAAATCATTTTCTTTCTTCTGCATAGCACAAGGGTTCCAAATCCTGTTTGCATACAAACCACACAGTTTTTTCCCATACATTTTATTATCTCCATACATAATTTTGCATGCACTAATACTGAAAAAAATGAAAGAGTGTTCTGTGTTCTAACTAGTCTGTGCTATGCTGTGCCTTAGCCACTCAGTTGTGTCTGACCCTTTGCAACCCCATGGACTCAAGCCTGCCAGGCTCCTCTGTCCGTGTGGATTCTCTAGGCAAGAATACCAGAGTGGATTACCATACCCTCCTCCAGCGGATCAGTCTGACTAGTATATTTCATCCAATTAAGTAGATTTTTTTTTTTTATTGTACTACATCTAGTGCTTTTCTTGTACCTACACCAAATGTATTTGACACTGGTTTTGGCATCTGAGGAGGAACACGCTTATGAATATGAGTCTCTGCATCCAAGAAGCTTACATTCCAACCAAAAAAGAGGTAAGAAAAACATAAAATGATAAGCCAAGGCAGAATACAAGCGCTTTAAGAGATGTTTTAAAAGGCTCTTGGTGGCAAAAAAAGAGATCACATCTTGTCAGTGTGAGCTTTCAAAAGGTTGCTTTTTAAATAAACCTCAAGGTAGAAATAGAGAAAGGAAGAAGGGCATTATTTGCCAAAAACCTCTGTCTGCAAAAATAACCAAGGCGTAGGTGGGAAAAGGAGGAAGGACAAGTTGAAAGGCTCTGAGGTGGCAAAGCAAAGAGCCTAGTCAGGATGCAGTGGTGGTGAAGACTGGTGGAGTTCAGGGTACCAGTCTCTGCAAGGAGGGGAGAGGAAAAAGGAAGGGTACTAGAGGGTCTTTGAAGAGTGGATGGCAAGGAAAATATGATGTTTCACCCCTACAAAGCCTGAAGTCTTTCTATTCAGTTCAGTTCACACAATTATTAACATAAATAATGTATTAAGTTATAAAATCAGGTGTACATGTTTGCATTACAAATCAGTATACTGATTTGTAATGATCAAATGCTGCTTTACTATCTTATTTATGTATTTACAGTATTATTGCTGGCTGTACTTTTACTAGCTTTCTATGTAAAGAGTATTATCAACATGTCACTTCATGGTAGTCAAATGCTATCCAGTTATTAGGTATTAGGCAAGTTTTTCCCAATATCCAGATGACCCTTGAACAGTGCAGATGTTGGGGTATCAGCTGTCCCCCTCCCCAACCCCCACAGTGGAAAATCCTCATACGACTTATAGTCAGTTCCTCCATACCTGCAGTTTTGCACCCACATATTCAAAGGACCTTGGATCATTCAGTACTGTAGCAGTTACTATTGAAAAAATCCCCATATAAGTGGACCTGCCCAGTTCAAACCCTTGTTGTTCAACGGTCAACTGTAATTTCAAGTTGACATATAGGCTTCTGTTTCCAGCAATTTAACAAAGTACCCACTTGGCCCTCTTGCAGAAAACAATATACTGGATAAAATACAAGAAAAAATATTTTTAAATGTCAATTATCTGGATATTTAATAAGGAGAACTCAGTGAAAGTAGGAACCTAGACAGATAATCAAAGATACAATTTTTTTTTTTTTTTTGCCTTGTGGGGCATTTGCTAAAATGAATGAACTTGGTTTTTTGTTTTCTCTGTCCCATAAAGTCACAGAAGAGAGGTCACAAAGCCCACAATTCAGTGTGAGAGATTTAATTGGAGAGCTCCCTTCATAAAAGTTGAGACTCAAAAGGCCACAGAGCCCGTGTAAGAGGGAACTAGGAAAAAAATTCTGCCATTCAAGAGACTGAAAGGAAAGTTACCTACCTAGAAATTTAGTCTAGGGGAGGGCAGGACTCTTCCCTAAAAAATTTTAACCACAAGCCAGCCGTCATGCTAAATTCTTACTAGCAGGTGGGTGGGGGCACACACCACGAGCTAAGAAGTCAGTTCAGAGTTGTCCTGGGCTGGTAGTCCCTCCAGGTTCCTGACAGAAACAAACTCAAATCTTCCCTGGAACCTTAGCTTTATCACAGTTTCAAAGAATTCATGCAAAAAATATGAAATATGAAGTCATAATAAAAAAAACTCATAAAACATAACAGGACAAAAACAGTACCAGGAAGCCCAAGCATAAGCCATCAGTATAGACCTGGGGGAAAATGTCTAAAAGCCTTTATGCCTAAATAAGTTAAAGAATGCTTTAAAATATGAAGGAAAAGGAAGACACTATAGAAATGATGGAGCAGATTAATACATAGATAATATATGTAGTACTCACTCTGACAGCACATACACTAAGACAAATATCATTTATAAAACACAAAAAATTAAAAGCAGGAGGAGAAGGGGGCGACAGAGGATGAGATGGCTGGATGGCTTCAGTGACTCAATGGACATGAATCTGAGCAAATTCTGAGAGCTAGTGATGTTCAGGGAAGCCTGGTGTGTTGCAGTCCACAGGGTTGAAAGAGTCAAACATGACTTAGCGACTGAACAACAACAATCAAATAGACACACTAGAAAAAGCGGAAGTGTGGAATTGGAAGATAGATCCAAATTAATCATCCCAATGGCAGCATAAAGTGTTCATGATAGAAATTACAGAAGAGAGACCAAGAGATATGTGAAGTTAGAGCTCTAAAAGGATGAGAGATAAAAAAGTAGGAAAAATAATATTCAGATTGATGATTACAATTTTTTCAGAAATGATAAAATACCCCTCCACAAATTGAAGAAGCCTAATGAATCCCTCCTAGCTCAGTCAGTAAAGAATCTGTCTGCAATGCATGAGACCCAGGTTCAATCCCTGGATTGGGAAGATCCCCTGGAGAAGAAAATGACAACCCACTCCAGTATTCTTGCCTGGAGAATCCTATGGACAGAGGAGCCTGGCGGGCTAAAGTCCATGGGACTGTAAGAGTCAGACATGACTTAGTAACTAAACCACCATCAATGAATCCCAAGCTTGATAATAAAATGAAACCCATGCCCACATGCATCCTGGAGAAAGCACAGAATAACAAAGACAAGGAAAATCTCTCAAGAGCAGCCAGAGAGAAAGACAGCTAACCTTCAGACGAAGCACAAAGAGCCACAGTGACAGTCAGAAGACTGTGGAACGCCATTTTCAAAGGGCTGAGGAAAAGAAATAACTGAGAGTCTAGAATTGTAAACACAGGATATCTTTTAAAAAGGGACAAAGGAAGATATTTTTCAGCACAAATAGCTTGTAGACTGCTATCAACATACTCTCGATAAGGGAAATTCTAAAAGATATATATCTTATGCAGAAGAAAATTGATCCCAGATAGAAGATCCAAGATGCAAAAAGGAGTCATCAACAAAGAAAGTAGTAAACATGTGGATAAAACTAATTAAATGTTGACTTTATAAATAATAATAATATTCTGTTACAGAGTTAAGAGAAGAAATAAACCTAAAATGCATGCCAAAAATAATACACTTCAGGAGTGATATGATTAAATGTTTTATGGTAACTGTATTACTCAAGAAAAGGGTAGTGATGTGATTAAATTTAGGATTTGATACGTATGTTAAAATATCTAGGATAACAAGTAAAAAAACAGAAACAGCACATAGAATAAAGAAGGAAATGGAATGAGAAAAACACTCAATTCAAAAGAATACAAGAAGAAAAAGAGAAAAATAACATTAAAAAGGTAGGACAAATAGGAAACCCATAATAAGATGATAGAAATAAATCCAACTATATCAATTACTATCAACATAAATATAAATAGATAAGTATCCAGTGGAAGAAATATGTTTTTCAACTGGATAAATCAATAAATAAAATCCACTGAAAGATTGTTTTTAAAAAACACATCAAAAATACAAAGGTATCTACAAAAGAAATGGTCTCTGCCTTTCACAAATATCAACAACATGAAAGAAAGACTGAGGACATGTTTCTGGTTAAAGAGACTAAAGAAATATGACAAATAAATGGAATGTGTGGTCCTGAATTGGATCCTGGACCAGAAATATTCTTCTCCTTTGCACTACAGAATATTAGTGAGATAAATGGTGATGGAGTACATAGATTTGACAAAAGTACTGGATCAGTGTTATTTCCTGATACTGTCTCTACCACAAGAAGCACATGTCCTATCTAGTCTGCTGATCCTAGAAGGTGAGGGTATACAGAGCACAGTTGCCCCAACCCAGCCACAGTCTTCCACAGTAACAGGCAAGTTTGACCTTGGAGTACATATGTAGGGCAAAGGCTAACAGAGCTTTGCCAACAGAATGCACTGGTCATAGCAAATACTCTCTTCCAACAACACAAGAGATGACTCTACACATGAACATCACCAGATGGTAAATACCAAAATCAGATTGATTACACTCTTTGCAGCCAAAGATGGAGAAGCTCTATACAGACAGCAAAAACAAGACCAGGAGCTGACTGTGGCTCAGATCATGAACTCCTTATTGCCAAATTCAGACTTAAATTGAAGTAAGTAGGGAAAACCATTAGACCGTACAGCTATGACCTAAATCAAATCCCTTACAATTTTACAGTGAAAGTGACAAATAGATTCAAGGGATTAGATCTGATAGATAGAGCGCCTGAAAAATTATGGACAGAGGTTCTTAACATGATACAGGAGGCAGTGATCAAGACCATCCCCAAGAAAAAGAAATGCAAAAAGGCAAAATAGCTGTCTGAGGAGGCCTTACAAATAGCTGAGAAAAGAAGAGAAGCAAAAGGCAAAGGAGAAAAAGAAAGATATACCCATCTGAATGCAGAGCTCCAAAGAATAGCAAGGAGAGATAAGAAATCCTTCCTAAGGGATCAATGCAAAGAAATAGAGGGAAACAATAGAATGGGAAAGACTAGAGATCACTTCAAGAAAATTAGAGATACCAAAAGAACATTTCATGCAAAGATGGGCACAATAAAGGACAGAAACGGTATGGACCTAACAGAAGCAGAAGATATTAAGAAGAGGTGGCAAGAATACATAGAACGTAGAACAAAAAAAGATCTTAATGACTCAGATAACCACGATGGTATGATCACTCACCTAGAACCAGACATCCTGGAATGTGAAGTCAGGTGGGTCTTAGGAAGCATCATTACAAACAAAGCTAATGGAGGTGATGGAATTCCAGCTGAGCTGTTTCAAATCCTAAAAGATGATGCTGTGAAAGTGCTACACTCAATATGCCAGCAAATTTGGAAAACTCAGTAGGGGCCACAGGACTGGGAAAGGTCAGTTTTCAATCCAATCCCAAAGAAAGTCTATGCGAAAGAATGTTCAAACTACTGCACAACTGCACTCATCTCATACACTAGCAAAGTAATGGTCAAAATTCTCCAAGCTAGACTTCAACAGTACATGAACTGAGAACTTCCAGATGTTCAAGCTGGTTTTCGAAAAGGCAGAGGAACCAGAGATCAAATTGCCAACATCCACTGGATCGTAGAAAAAGCAAGAGAATTCCAGAAAAACATCTATTTCTGCTTTATTGACTATGCTAAAGCCTTTGACTGTGTGGGTCACAACAAACTGTGGAAAATTCATAAAGAGATGGGAATACCAGACCACCTTACCTGACTCTTGAGAAATCTGTATGCAGGTCAAGAAGCAACAGTTAGAATGGGACATGGAACAACTGACTGGTTCCAAATTGAGAAAAGATTGTCAAGGCTGTATGTTGTCACCTTGCTTATTTAACTTATATGCAGAGTACATCATGCAAAATGCCAGAATGGATGAAGCACAAATGGGAATCAAAATTGCAGGGAGAAATATCAGTAACCTCAGATATGCAGATGACACCACCCTTATAGCAGAAAGCAAAGAGGAACTGAAGAGCCTCTTGATGAAAGCGAAAGAGGACAGTGGAAAAGCTGGCCTAAAACTCAACACTCAAAAAACTAAGATCATGGCATCCAGTTCCCTCACTTGATAGCAAATCGATGGGGAAACAATGGAAACAGTCACAGGCTTTATTTTCTTGGGCTCCAAAATTACTGCAGATGGTGACTGCAGCCATGAAATTAAAAGACGCTTGCTCCTTTGAAGAAAACTATGACAAACCTAGACAGCATATTAAAAAGCAGTGACATTACTTTGCTGACAAATGTCCATCTAGTCAAAGCAATGGTTTTTCCAGTAGTCAGGTATGTATGTGAGAGTTGGACCATAAAGAAAGCTGAGCGCCAAAGAATTGATGCTTTTGAAGTGTGGTGTTGGAGAAGACTCTTGAGAGTTCCTTGGACTGCAAGGAGATCCAACCTGTCAATCCTAAAGGAAATCAGGCATGAATATTCATTGGAAGGACTGATGCTGAAGGTGAAGCCCCAAAGATGTGAAGAACTGACTCACTGGAAAGGACCCTGATTCTGGGAAAGAGTGAAGGCAGGAGGAGAAGGGGATGACAGAGGATGAGATGGTTGGATGGCATCACTGACTCGATGGACACGAGTTTAAGCAAGCTCTAGGAGCTGGTGATGGACAGGGAAGCCTGGCATGCTACAGTCCACAGAGTCAAAAAGAGTCAGGCACAACTGAACAATTGAACTGGCTGACTGACTGAACCACAGTCCTCAGTGAAAATATAAGCTGCCCCCACTGCCACAGCATCAAACAAAGCCCTGCAACTTAGATCAGCCAAGACCCCATTGACTCAAGATGCCTGGGAATAAATTGGAGATCATTGAGATTTGGGATTTTTTTGCTGCAGTAGGTAACTTAGGCAATCATACAGTTAGGTTATTCTAAGAAGAAATGATTTTAACATTAGGAAAATCAATTGACATAATTCAGTCCTGGGACAATTAGCTATTCAAATGAAAAAAATTAAATTATATCCCTATATCACATTGTATATAAGAATCAATTCCAAGGACTTCCCTGGTGGTACAGAGGATAGGAATCCACCTGCCAATGCAGGGGACAAGGGTTCATTTGATCCCTAGTCTGGGAAGATCCCACATGCCACGGAGCAATGGAGACTGTGCACAACTACTGAGTGTGCACTCTGGAGCCCGTGCCCCGAAACAAGAGGAGCCGCCACAATGAGAAGGCTCCACACCACAAGAAAGAGCAGCCCCTGCTGCACAACAACGAAGGACAAGGGCAACCAAAAATAAATAAAATTTTTTGTTAAATAATCAATTCCAGATGGACTAAAAATCTAAATACAACAAGAAAAGAAACATAAAACCTTAAAAAATAATAAAGGAGAACATATTTACAACCTCAAGTTATACTCTTAAAGAAGACATAAAAAAACATAAACTGTAACAATACAGATTGATAAGTTATACTACATTAAATAAGAATTCTTGTCCATAAAAAAATGAAAAGGCAAGCCACAGAGTAGGAAAAAATATTTACAACATGTATAATCAGCAAAGGACTAATATCCAGAATATACAAAGAACTATAGCTAACACAGAGAAAAGTGGGGGTAAGAAGAAATTCCCACTAGTGATGTAGAGGATAATAATAGCTTTTGTTCTTATTTGAACACTGTGGACTTGATGAACTCAGTGATCCTCAGAGATCATCTTTCCAACTTTCGGTGTTTGGCTGTGCTGGATCTTCACCGCTGCGCAGATTTTCTCTAGTTGCGGCAGTTGGGGTCTATTCTTTATTGCGGTGTGCGAACTCATTGCAGTGGCTTCTCTTGTTGCAGAGCACAGATCCTAGGGCTTGCAGGCTTCAGTAATTGCAGCACATGGCCTCAGTAGTTGTGGTTCTTGAGTTCTAGAGAACAGGCTCAATAGTTGTAGCCCACAGGCTTAGTTGCTCTATGGCATGTGGGATCCTCCCGGACTAGGGATAGAACCCGTGTCCCCTGCACTGGCAGGCAAATTCTTTACCACTGAGCCACCAGGGAAGCCCCAACATCCCATACTACTGATTCTTCTGTTTCTCAGGTGAAGGCGGGGGGCTAACTGTTACCACTTCCATGTTACTTTCTCTTTCGAATCTCTGCATCCCTGAGACTGGTTCAGTGTCGAAATTCAGGTGTGGTCTCATCTTTCTAGCTGTCTTTTTTTTTTCCACCCCCAATCAAATATTCTTCACTTCAAAAAGAAGTGAGCATGCTCAGTGATGAGAGAGTCTGGCTGATGGTGGGATCCACTTAGGTTATTTTAAAGTATCTAGCCATGGAAAGCCAAAGAAATAGCAACTGAATTTCAGCTGCTGGAGTTTGTCCTGAACTCTGTTTATATCTCCAAAGAGAAGCTTGTTTTGTATTGCATTATTTTTCCCTCCTCTTTGTGGGCCAGATTCAATTTGTCACTACTTGGATATTGAACACTTTTTGCAAATTAAAGAGAAAGTCACCTCAGGCAACTCTCAAATACAGGCTTATTGGAGACTTGATGATACTGCAAATCATTAAAGAGCTTAGATTCTGTTCTGCTGCCCTCACTGATCAAATAGAGGGCACGGCTTTGAAGCCAACAAGGACCCCTGGGACTGACCTAATGCTTTCGCCTTCAGCTTCTAAGTTTATCACATTACTAACATTTGAGCCTCTAGATTCTGCTGGCTAGTTTGCTCATCTTGAAGTACAATAATACTATTAATGCTATTAGAAATTATTTGTCCTTCTTTGTATTAACTGTTGGCCTCTGCTTGATTCATACATTTTATTTACAATTTTGCAATGACAAGTTGTCTTCTCATAATCGTTCTCTTTCTGGTCATTCAAAGTAAAGACTATGCTATACTCTTTCTGTTAGGATAATCTGTTGCTATGGAAATAGAGTTTCCAAACAGGGATTAAATGATCCAGGAGTACTAAAGAAAAAGAGGAAAAAAAGGATTTTTCTAAGACAAAAATTATGTTCGAATACAATCCCTTTAAATGAAGGAGTCATAAAAAATATTTTACAATTATTAATTGAGCACTACACAGCTACTCCTTGGAAAGGAAGTTATGACCAAACTAGACAGCATATTAAATAGCAGAGACATTACTTTGCCAACAAAGGCCCATCTAGTCAAGGCTATGGTTTTTCCAGTGGTCATGTATGGATGTTGGAGTTGGACCATAAAGAAAGCTGAGCACTGAAGAATTGATGCATTTGAACTGTGGTGTTGGAGAAGACCCTTGAGAGTCCCTTGGACTGCGAGGAGATCCAACCAGTCCATCCTAAAGGAGGTCAATCCTGGGTGTTCATTGGAAGGACTGATGTTGAAGCTGAAACTCCAATACTTTGGCCACCTGATGCAAAGAGCTGACTCATTGGAAAAGACCCTGATGCTGGGAAAGATTAAGGGTAGGAGGAGAAGGGGACGACAGAGGATGAGATGGTTGGATGGCATCATCGACTCGATAGACATGGGTTTGGGTGGACTCTGGGAGTTGGTGATGGACAGGGAGGCCTGGAGTGCTGTGGTTCATGGGGTCGCAGAGTCGGACAAAACTGAGCAACTGAACTGAATGACTGACACAGCTAGCAGGGTCCTGAGCAACACAGAGAAGAAAGTCCAGAAAATTTTATTCCAGCTAAGAAACTAACACACATGTATAAGCAATGTAAGACTGTTTATAATTCAGATGTAAAAAAACACATTTGGGAGCATAAAAGCAGTTAAAAAAAAAAAAAAAAGCCAGAATAGACTAACAAAGGTAGATCGGCTTGATGTGAATGAGCCACCAGAATATGGTTTTAATGCCAAAATCATGAATTTTAATTTCACAATTAGAATTTAGGTTTGGAAAGAAAGTGTAATGTGATCAGCTTGCTGCCGAAGGAAGATGACTTCATTCATTCATTTGGTGAACACTTTCTGAAGGTCTAATTGGCATTGGGATTCTGGGCTAAGTGTGAGGGAGTGGGATAATAGAAAATACTGAAACAATGTGTCTTGGATCAGGTTCCCTAGAAGCAGAGCCTGAGATAAGGATTTGAGTGCATATAATTTATTAAGGGAGTTCCTTAGGGACAAAGAGAAGCAAAATAAGACTGGAGAAGGCACTAAGGTTGGATATGGTGATCTTACCTAAGGTAAGATCAAGCAAGGGACTGATTTCAGCTTGACCCCTTAGAGAGCTCTGGAGCATGAACATTTCCCATGAAATTGGTCCCACCTGGAGGCAGTGAAAAAGCATTTTGTACACCCCTACCATGCACATGCTAGTAAAGTAATGCTCAAAATTCTCCAAGCCAGGCTTCAGCAATACGTGAACCATGAACTTCCAGATGTTCAAGCTGGTTTTAGAAAAGGCAGAGGAACCAGAGATCAAATTGCCAATATCCGCTGGATCATCAAAAAAGCAAGAGAGTTCCAGAAAAACATCTATTTCTGCTTTATTGACTACGCCAAAGCCTTCAACTGTGTGGATCACAATAAACTGTGGAAAATTCTGAAAGAGATGGGAATACCAGAACACCTGACCTGCCTCTTGAGAAACCTGTATGCAGGTCAGGAAGCAACAGTTAGAACTGGACATGGAACAACAGACTGGTTCCAAATAGGAAAAGGAGTACGTCAAGGCTGTATATTGTCACCCTGCTTATTTAACTTATATGCAGAGTACATCATGAGAAACGCTGGGCTGGAAGAAACACAAGCTGGAATCAAGATTGCCAGGAGAAATATCAATAACCTCAGATATGCAGATGACACCACCCTTATGGCAGAAAGTGAAGAAGAACTAAAAAGCCTCTTGATGAAAGTGAAAGAGGAGAGTGAAAAAGTTGGCTTAAAGCTCAACATTCAGAAAACTAAGATCATGGCATCTGGTCCCATCACTTCATGGGAAATAGATGGGGAGACAGTGGAACCAGTGTCAGACTTTACTTTTTTGGGCTCCAAAATCACTGCAGATGGTGATTGCAGCCATGAAAATTAAAAGACGCTTACTCCTTGGAAGGAAAGTTTTGACCATCCTAGATAGCATATTAAAAAGTAGAGACATTACTTTGCCAACAAAGATCCGTCTGGTCAAGGCTATGGTTTTTCCAGTGGTCATGTACGGATGTGAGAGTTGGACTGTGAAGAAAGCTGAGCACCGAAAAATTGATGCTTTTGAACTGTGGTGTTGGAGAAGACTCTTAAGAGTCCCTTGGACTGCAGGAGATCCAACCAGTCCGTCATAAAGGAAATCAGTCCTGGGTGTTCATTGGAAGGACTGATGCTGAAGCTGAAACTCCAATACTTTGGCCACCTCATGCAAAGAGTTGACTCATTGGAAAAGACCCTGATGCTGGGAGTGGTTGGGGGCAGGAGGAGAAGGGGACGACAGAGGATGAGATGGCTGGATGGCATCACCAACTCAATGGGTATGAGTTTGAGTAAACTCCGGGAGTTGGTGATGGACAGGGAGGCCTGGCGTGCTGCGATTCATGGGGTCGCAAAGAGTCGGACATGACTGAGCGACTGAACTGACTAACTAACTAACCATGCAGGGGCTGGATGCTGCCCCCAGGGAAAGTGGGTGGGTTGTTTGTTGTTGTTTAGTTGCTAAGTCATGTCTGACTCTATTGACACCCCATGGACTATAGCCCACCAGGTTCCTCTGTCCATGGGATTTCCCAGGAAAGAATACTGGAGTGGGTTGCCATCCCCTTCTCAGGGGATCCTCCTGGACCAGGGTTTGTACCTGCATCTCCTGCATTGGCAAGCAGTTTCTTTACCATTGAGCCACTATGGAATGTGGGTAGTTTACCAAACAAGTTAGCTGTCTTTGAGCAGAAGGCAATCCTCCAGAAAAGGGAATGGGAGTAAGCTGTTAGTAGCCAGTGCTTATGGCCGCTGTGGGCTGGATGCCCTTGCCTGCTAATTGGGATCTCAGAGGGACACCAGCAGTGTAAACAGTACCTCAAATTATTAACAGAAATTTATTTTGAACTTAGAATCCTCCACCTGGTCCGCCAGCCTCTCTCTGAACGAATTTTTTTGTAGTTCAGTCACTCAGTTGTGTCCAACTCTCTGCGGCCCCATGGACTGCAGCATGCCGGACTTCTCTGTCCTTCACCATCTCCCAGAGCTTGCTCAAACTCATATCCATTGAGTCAGTGATGCCATCCAACCATCTTGTCCTCCAGGGGATCTTCCCAACCTGGGATCGAACCAGGGTCTCCTGTGTTGCAGGTGGATTCTTACCAGCTGAGCTACAAGGTAAGCCCCTGAATGAATTACTTGAGGCCAATAATGCAGCAGCAAGGTAAATGAGTTCAAGAAAGAGAAATGCATGGCATACAAGAAAAAAACATAAAGAAACACACGAAGTGTCAAGTTCATTCTCATAACTCCTAATGCAGAAATCAAGAAGAAATCTGGAAGTAGAATTCCAGATGATTACCATGAAGCAAGTGGTGGTGTAGGATGAGAAGCAGAAAAATTAAAGTTCCCTAGGGTGAGTACTCGGAGAAGGCAATGACACCCCACTCCAGTACTCTTGCCTGGAAAATCCCATGGACGGAACCTGGTGGGCTGCAGTCCTTGGGGTTGCTAAGAGTCAGACACGACTGAGCGACTTTACTTTCACTTTTCACTTTTATGCATTGGAGAAAGAAATGGCAACCCATTCCAGTGTTCTTGTCTGGAGAATCCTAGGGATAGAGGAGCCTGGTGGGCTGCCATCTATGGGGTCGCATGGAGTCGGACATGACTGAAGCGACTTAGCAGCAGCAGCAAGGTGAGTATTGGGCTTCCCAGGTAGCTCAGATGGTAAAGAATCTGCCTGCCAGTGTAGGAGATGAGGGTTCAATCCCTGGGTCAGGAAGAACCCCTGGAGGAGGAAATGGCAATTTCCAGGCAAGGTATTCTTGCCTGGAAAATCTCATGGACAGAGGAACCTCATGGGCTACTGTCCATGAGGTCGCAAAGAGTAATTGGACACAACTAAGCATGCATGCACACAAGGTGAGTAGCAGTGTATCTAGAGAGGAAGAAATAAACACAGATCTACTCTGGGCCTGTGCTCTTCAACATGATTGTTATGGGCTGAATTTGACCCCACAAAATTCTTATATTGAAGCCCTAACCCTCAGTAGCTCATAATGCATTTGTATTTGGAGATAGGGCCTTTAAAGAAATGAGCAAGTTAAAATGACATTGTTAGGGTGAATCCTGATCTAATCTGACTGGTGTCCTTATAAGAAGAGGACATGCAGACACACAAGTGACGCCAGGGATGTGTGCACACAGTGGAAAGGCCATGTGAGGATACGGCAAGAAGACAACCATCTACAAACCAAGAAGAGAGACCTCAGGACAAACCAAGCCTGGCCACACCTTGACCTTGGATTGCCAGCCTCCAGAACTGTGAGATAATACATTTCTGTTGTTTAGGCCACCTATGCTCTGGCATTCCATTATGGCAGCCTGAGCAAACCAATATGATGGTATTCACTGGCTACCTTAATTAGAATTAAATAAATTAAAACTTCAGTTCCTCAGTCACACAAACCACATTTCAAGTACTCATGTACTAGTGGTTACTTTATATGTAGCTAGTGGTTACCTTAATAGACAGTCTTAGAGATATAAGACATTTCCATCATAACAAATTTTTATTGGGCAGTACTACCCTAAAGTGTAAGTGCAAGTTCCTCAGTTGTGTCCAACTCTTTGTGACCCCTTGGACTATACAGTCCGTGGAATTCTCCAGGCCAGAATACTGGAGTGGGTAGCCTTTCCCTTCTCCAGGGGATCTTCCCAACCCAGGGATCGAACCCAGGTCTCACACATTGCAGGCAGATTCTTTACCAGCTGAGTAACAAGGTTTCTACTCTAAAGGTTGAAGTCAAAGTTTAAGTTACAACAAATGGATTAAAAACTTCAAAGATAATGATTAGAAGAAAACTAAAAATTAATTAAAGAAAATGTAATAAATCCAACAAAAGACCCAAAAGAATAAAACACCAATTCAATTAAGTACTGGGAATATAACTGACCATATCGATAATTATAATAAACACAAATATATTGAAATCCCCCTTTAAAAGACAGATTACACAATGGGTAGAGAAGGAAGGGAGGAAGGAAAGTGTGAAGTAAAATTTAAAATAGAGGTATTAAAAATATACATCGCTAACAAAAAGAAAATGTAGCAATATTAATGTTAAACAACATAGGATTCAAGTTCAAAAAACAGTAAATGGAACAAAAAAGAACATATTATACTTTAAAAATATGCACTCAATCACAGAGACTGATAACTCTTCTAAATGTAAGGTAAAATTGACAAATCCATGAAAGACTACACTTGGAGTGTAAACTTCAAACTCAAAAAATTGGAAAATACAATCTTGGCCTAGTAACAAGATTTGACATATATTAGATCACTGGTAAAATTTCAAAAAAGTAACAGAAGTCAGAAGTCTTATAAGCCATGGTAACTGACCACATAACAGAAAAAAAAAGAGAAATAAATGAAAAGAGAGAACCAAAATATTTATCAACTGGGACGTATTTTGAACATCTTTCTAAGTAACTCCTGGAACAAAGAGGAACTCAAAACGTTATTTAGGGAGGAGCCAAGATGGCGGAGGAGTAGGACGGGGAGACCACTTTCT
This sequence comes from Cervus canadensis, assembly GCF_019320065.1. Taxonomy (NCBI): domain Eukaryota; kingdom Metazoa; phylum Chordata; class Mammalia; order Artiodactyla; family Cervidae; genus Cervus; species Cervus canadensis. Next base: position 86,884,526 of record NC_057388.1, read on the forward strand.
CTCCTACAAATTCATCAAAAGAATAACTGAACGCAGAGCAAACTTCGCAAAACAACTTCGGATCGCTAGCTGAGGTCATCAGGCGCCCAGAAAAGCAGCCCATTGTCTTCGAAAGGAGGTAGGACAAAATATAAAAGATAAAAAGTGAGACAAAAGAGCTAAGGACGGAGACCCGTCCCGGGAAGGGAGTCTTAGGCGGCCTTGCTTGGGCTAGGGTCCGGGCCTGAGGGCCCTGAGGACAATCGGAGGGAGCTTCTGTGAGGTGCCAACTTGAACTGTGGGAGACCAAAAGAGAGAAAATTAACCGGCCGGAACACACTGCCGGCCGTTCGCAGAACAAAGGGACGGAGAAAGTCCCAAGAAGAGGTCGCAGGCTGCGGACCCGCCCAGCCCCGCCGGAGGCAGGAGGCAGGGGGGAGGGGAAGGTCGCGGCGAGACACAGGGCGCAGGCACCCGACCGGCGCGGGCGGGGACTGGGGCTGGGGACGCGGAGGGCGGAAGGCGCGCGCACCCGACTGGCGTCAGCGGAAACTGAGACTGGGTCCGCGGAAGGGAGTGAGTGTGCCACACCTGGGGATAGTGCGCCCATCAAGCCCCTCGCTGCCTGGACCGCTCTGACGGGGAAGGCACAGAGAGCAGGCGCAGCTTTTCCTTCCGCGCTTTTGTGTAACACCCGAGGGCTGGAACCTAGCGCAGCGCGGGGCGCGCTCCATATAGAACAGCCGGGAGCCTGAGCAGCGGCAGACGGAGAAAGCAGCGTCAGCCCCTCCCGGCAGCGCCAGCCCGCCCCCGCAGGGCCAGCCCCTCCCCGCAGCGTCAGCCCCGCCCCGCAGCGCCAGCCCCTCCCCGCAGCGTCAGCCCCGCCCCGCAGCGCAACGGAACTAGCTAACTGAATAAGAGTCCACCTCCGCCCGCCTGTGTCAGGGCGGAAATGAGGCTCTGAAGAGACCGGCAAACAGAAGCCAAATAAACAAAGGGAACCGCTTCAGAAGGGACTGGTGAAACAGATTAAAATCCCTGTAGAAAACACCGACTTCACCGGAAGGGCCCTGTAGATATCGAGAAGTGTAAGCTGGAACGAGGAGCTATCTGAAACTGAGCCGAACCCACACTGACCGCAGCAGCTCCAGAGAAACTCCTAGATATATTTTTACCTTTTTTTTTCTAAGTAAGGAAGGAAAAAAAAAAATTTTTTTTTCTTTTTATATTTTTTCTTTTTTATTTTTTCTCTTTTATTTTCCTTTAAAATTCCCTATTACTCCCCCATTACTCCTTAACTTTCATTTTCATAGACTTTTACGATTTTTTTAATTAGGGGGAAAAAAAATTTTTTTTTCTTTCTTTCTTTTTTTTTGTTTTTTTGTTTTTTTCTTTTTCTTTTTTTTCTTTTTTCTTCTTTTTTTTCCTTTCCGTTTTCTCTTTTATTTTCTATTTTTCTTTTTCTCTTATTTCTTTTAAAGTCCTCTAGTACTCCTCTACTACTCTTCATTTTCATTTTCACTACACTATAACCTTACAAAAAAAAACAAAAAAGAGAAGCCCTATCTTTAAACCGAAGATTATTCTCTCCCAATCTTGACTCTCTGTTTTCTACCTCAGAACACCTCTATTTCCTCCTTTCCCCTTCTCTTCGCAATCCAATTCTGTGAATCCTTGTAGGTGTCTGAGATATGGAGAACACTCTGGGAACAGACAGCTGCGTAGATCTGTCTCTCTCCTCTTGAGTCCCCCTTTTCCTCCTCCTGCTCATCTCTATCTCCCTCCTCCCTTTTCTCCTGTTCATGTAACTCTGTGAACCTCTCTGGGTGTCCCTAACAGGGGAGAATCTTTTCGCCATTAACCTAGAAGTTTTATTATCAGTGCTGTATAGTTGGAGAAGTCCTGAGACTACAGGAAGAATAAAACTGAAATCCAGAGGCAGGAAACTTAAGCCCAAAACCTGAGAACACCAGAAAACTCCTGACTACATGGAACTTTAAGCAATAAGTGACCGTCCAAAAGCCTCCATACCTACACTGAAACCAACCACCACCCAAGAGCCAGTAAGTTTTAGAGCAAGACATACCAAGCAAATTCTCCAGCAACACAGGAACATAGCCCCGAATGTCAACATAGAGGCTGCCCAAGGTGACACCTAACACATAGACCCATCTCAAAACTCATTACTGGGCACTCCATTGCTCTCCAAAAAGAAGAAATCAAGTTCCACGCACCAGTACACTGACACAAGCTTCCCTAACCGGGAAACCTTGACAAGCCAATTGTCTAACCCCACCCACTGGGTAAATCCTCCACAATAAAAAGGAACCACAGACCTCCAAAATACAGAAAGTCCACTCCAGACACAGCAATCTAAACAAGATGAAAAGGCAAAGAAATACCCAACAGGTAAAGGAACATGAAAAATGCCCACCAAGTCAAACAAAAGAGGAGGAGATAGGGAATCTACCTGAAAAAGAATTTAGAATAATGATAATAAAAATGATCCAAAAATCTTGAAAACAAAATGGAGTTACAGAGAAATAGCCTGGAGACAAAGATTGAAAAGATACAAGAATTGTTTAATAAAGACCTAGAAGAAATAAAAAAGAGTCAATTAAAAATGAACAATGCAATGAATGAGATCAAAAACACTTTGGAGGGAACCAAGAGTAGAATAACGGAGGCAGAAGATAGGATAAGTGAGGTAGAAGATAAAATGGTGGAAATAAATGAAGCAGAGAGGAAAAAAGAAAAAAGGATCAAAAGAAATGAGGACAACCTCAGGGACCTCTGGGACACTGTGAAACGCCCCAACATTCGAATCATAGGAGTTCCAGAAGAAGAAGACAAAAAGAAAGGCCATGAGAAAATACTCGAGGAGATAATAGCTGAAAACTTCCCTAAAATGGGGAAGGAAATAGCCACCCAAGTCCAAGAAACCCAGAGAGTCCCAAACAGGATAAACCCAAGGCGAAACACCCCAAGACACATATTAATCAAACTAACAAAGATCAAACACAAAGAACAAATATTAAAAGCAGCAAGGGAAAACAACAAATAACACACAAAGGGATTCCCATAAGGATAACAGCTGACCTATCAATAGAAACCCTCCAGGCCAGAAGGGAATGGCAGGACGTCCTGAAAGTAATGAAAGAGAATAACCTACAACCTAGATTACTGTATCCAGCAAGGATCTCATTCAGATATGAAGGAGAATTCAAAAGCTTTACAGATAAGCAAAAGCTGAGAGAATTCAGCACCACCAAACCAGCTCTTCAACAAATGCTAAAGGATCTTCTCTAGACAGGAAATGCACAGAAAGGTTGTATAAACGTGAACCCAAAACAACAAAGTAAATGGCAACGGGACTACACCTATCAATAATTACCTTAAATGTAAATGGGTTGAATGCCCCAACCAAAAGACAAAGATTGGCTGAATGGATACAAAAACAAGACCCCCATATATGCTGTCTACAAGAGACCCACCTCAAAACAAGAGACACATACAGACTAAAAGTGAAGGGCTGGAAAAAAATATTTCATGCAAACGGAGACCAAAGAAAGCAGGAGTCGCAATACTCATATCAGATAAAATAGACTTTCAAATAAAAGGATGTGAAAAGAGACAAAGAAGGACACTACATAATGATCAAAGGATCAATCCAAGAAGAAGATATAACAATTATAAATATATATGCACCCAACATAGGAGCACCGCAATATGTACGGCAAACACTAACGAGTATGAAAGAGGAAATTAATAGTAACACAATAATAGTGGGAGACTTTAATACCCCACTCACAACTATGGATAGATCAACTAAACAGAAAATTAACAAGGAAACACAAACTTTAAATGACACAATGGACCAGCTAGACCTAATTGATATCTATAGGACATTTCACCCCAAAACAAGCAACTTCACCTTTTCTCAAGTGCACACGGAACCTTCTCCAGAATAGATCACATCCTGGGCCCATAAATTCAAAAAAATTGAAATCATTCCAGTCATCTTTTCTGACCACAGTGCAGTAAGATTAGATCTCAATTACAGGAAAAAATTGTTAAAAATTCAAACATATGGAGGCTAAATAACACGCTTCTGAATAACCAACAAATCATAGAAGAAATCAAAAAAGAAATCAAAATATGTATAGAAATGAATGAAAATGAAAACACAACAACCCAAAACCTATGGACACTGTAAAAGCAGTGCTAAGGGGAAGGTTCATAGCATTACAGGCTTACATCAAGAAACAAGAAAAAAACCAAATAAATAACCTAACTCTACACCTAAAGCAATTAGAGAAGGAAGAAATGAAGAACCCCAGGGTTAGCAGAAGGAAAGAAATCTTAAAAATTAAGGCAGAAATAAATGCAATAGAAACTAAAGAGACCATAACAAAAATCAACAAAGCTAAAAAGCTGGTTTTTTGAAAAAATAACAAAAATTGAACAAACCATTAGCAAGACCATAAGAAACAAAAGAGAGAAAGAACAAAATTAACAAAATTAGAAAAATAAAATGGAGAGATCACAACAGACAACACTGAAATACAAAGGATCATAAAGACTACTACGCAGCAAAGCTCTATGCCAATAAATGGACCACTTGGGATGAAATGGACAAATTCTTAGAAGAGTATAACTTTCCAAACTGAACCAGAGAATAGAAAGACTACAGAACACATCACAGGCAAAAGGAAAAATCGAAACTGTAATCAAAATCTTCCAGCAAAACAAAGCTACCAGGTACCAAGATGGCTTCCAGCTGAATTCTACCAAAAATTTAGAGAAGAGCTAACACCTACCTTACTCAAACTCTTCCAGAAAATTGCAGAAGAAGGTAAACTTCCAAACTCATTCTATGAGGCCACCATCACCCTAATTCCAAAACCAGACAAAGATGCCACAAAAAAAGAAAACTACAGGCCAATATCACTGATGAACATAGATGCAAAATCCTTAACAAAATTCTAGCAAACAGAATCCAACAACATATTAAAAAAAATCATACACCATGACCAAGTGGGCTTTATCCCAGGAATGCAAGGATTCTTTAATATCCGCAAATCAATCAATGTAATACACCACATTAACAAATTGAAAGATAAAAACCATATGATTATCTCAATAGATGCAGAGAAAGCCTTTGACAAAATTCAACACCCATTCATGATTAAAACTCTCCAAGAAAGCAGGAATAGAAGGAACATTCCTCAACATAATAAAAGCTATATATGACAAACCCACAGCAAGTATCACCCTCAATGGTGAAAAATTGAAAGCATTTCCCCTGAAATCAGGAACAAGACAAGGGTGCCCACTCTCACCACTACTATTCAACATAGTGTTGGAAGTTTTGGCCACAGCAATCAGAGCAGAAAAAGAAGTAAAAGGAATCCAGATAGGAAAAGAAGAAGTGAAACTCTCACTGTTTGCAGATGACATGATCCTCTACATAGAAAACCCTAAAGACTCTACCAGAAAATTACTAGAGCTAATCAACGAATATAGTAAAGTTGCAGGATATAAATTAACACACAGAAATCCCTTGCATTCCTATATACTAATGAAAAAAAACAGAAAAGAGAAATTTAAAGGAAACATACCATTCACCATTGCAAACAAAAAAGAATAAAATACTTAGGAGTATATCTACCTAAAGAAACAAAAGAACCTATACATAGAAAACTATAAAACACTGATGAAAGAAATCAAAGAGGACACAACAGATGGAGAAACATACCGTGTTCATGGATTGGAAGAATCAATATTGTCAAAATGGCTATTCTACCCAAAGCAATCTATAGATTCAATGCAATCCCTATCAAGCTACCAACGGTATTTTTCACAGAACTAGACCAAAGAATTTCACAATTTGTATGGAAATACAAAAAACCTCGAATAGCCAAAGTAATCTTGAAAAAGAAGAATGGAACTGGAGGAATCAACCTGCCTGACTTCAGACTCTACTACAAAGCCACAGTCATCAAGACAGTGTGGTACTGGCACAAAGACAGAAATATAGACCAATGGAACAGAATAGAAAGCCCAGAGATAAATCCACGAACCTATGGACACCTTATCTTTGACAAAGGAGGCAAGGATATACAATGGAAAAAATACAACCTCTTTAACAAGTGGTGCTGGGAAAACTGGTCAACCACTTGTGAAAGAATGAAACTAGAACACTTTCTAACACCATACACAAAAATAAACTCAAAATGAGTTAAAGATCTAAATGTAAGACCAGAAACTATAAGACTCCTAGAGGAGAACATAGGCAAAACACTCTCTCCGAACAATAAAAATCACAAGCAA